>NW_007726680.1:130896-157322 GCF_000696425.1 Galeopterus variegatus | reverse complement strand
GGGGGGAAGGGAAAAAAAAAAAAAAAAAAAAAAAAAAAAAAAAAAAGAATCTACTGTACCCATGCTTGTCCATGCCATGCTGCGAGGAAGGCTTTGGCAAGTTAATTTGTCTTTTCTCTCACTTAAGCACCTCTGCTGCTCAAAGCCTCCCCAAACATTGAATCAGTGTCTTGTCACTGATGCTGGCAATTACACAACCCACAAATCAACTTGAATGCACTCACCTCTTGTTTCAAGAACATAGGGCAAGGATGTTCAGAAACATCTCCCTGGAATCTAAACTGTTAAACCAAGAAGAGATGTTTAGAGTTACTGAAAAGGCCACGCCAACACTGAGCCCCAGATCCAGAGTGACAGAGGCACCGCGTGTTCTTGAATTTGTGTTTTTGGTCTGTGCTATGCAGGGCCGTCTCAAGCACAAGGCCTATGGCAAAGGCCCCTCTTGCTCAGGTCCGAGGGGGGTAATGTCCAAGACCACACTGCTGAAGTGCAGCTGGGGATAGACACTCAGCTATTTCGCCTTCAGATTGATATCTTTAATTCTTTTTTCCCAGCTTCAACACATCCCTCCACAACCACCACTAGAATGACCGTCCTCCACCAGTGTTTTTCTCAATCATTCTCTTCCCCGTTTCTCTCAGGAGTAGTTCACCGGCTTTCCACTGGCCATCCCAACAGCTCTTGACACCTCAGCATGTGCAGGCTTTGTCCCCACCTTCATTTTGTTCTTCCTAACTTATGTTTTCTTCTCCATTTGGACACTTAATTTTTTTTTTTTTTTTTTACCTTGTTGTGATCCATGAAATTTTGTTAGTAGGCTCAAGTCCTTTTTGCAATGAGGCAGGGTGCCAGCAGCTTGGGCTCAGTTCTCAGCCTGGCACACGAGGCTCTCCAACTCAAATTCCCCTCTTATCCCTAAGGTTTGCGTTTTGTTAGCCTTGAACTTTGAGTTTGCCATACACCTCCCACCTGAAATTCTTTCTCTGCAAATCTTCAGAAATTCATGCCCCACTCTGCTTGCAAAGTCAGCTCAAAAGTCGTTGCCTCTGGAAAGTCTGCCCTGGTTACGTGGAACTCTTTCTGGGCCTTCCTTAACTTCTCATTCTCTTACCACTACGTGCTGTTTGGACTAAAGGTGACTGCACTTAAGCGGACACATTCCTGAAAAAGCTCTCTTGCTAGTGGGAATTTCTGTGTGTTAAATCTAGTTTTTCAATTTCCTTTCATTATACAACTGGGGAGGAATTCCTTTTGGTGTAAATACTGTGGTGAGGAAAGATAACACTTGGACCATGGAAGGTGCTGGCAATGTGTACTCTCCTCGTAGCACCCCTTCCACCTTGAGAATCAATGCTTCTCTCTCTCTCTCACACACACATACACAAATGCACACACTCACATCACTGGAATCCAAAAAAAAAAAAAAAAGTGACAGATTTCTATCCTAACACAATGGATAGATGGTAAATTTATATATTTAAAAAAAAAAAAAAAACCAGCCCTTTCCAGCAATGGATAGATGGTAAATTTATATATTTAAAAAAAAAAAAAAGACCAGCCCTTTCCAGTAGAAACCCTGGAAAACCCACCAAATGCAAACAATTGCTCTAATAAACAAATTGTTAAAAATTTAAATGCATCATACATTTGACAAGAAAATAGGAGAAATTTTCAGAGAACAAAAATAAAACTAAAGGATGGGCCGGCCCGGTGGCGCACTGGAGAGTGTGCCGCTTGGGAGCGTGGCGGCGCTCCCGCCGAGGGTTCAGATCCCATGTGGAGACCGGTTCCCGCTCACTGGCTGAGCGCCGTGCGGGCGCAACACCGAGGGTTGTGATCCCATTGCCGGTCCCGGTCCGGTACGGGCGCGACACTGAGGGTTGTGATCCGTTGCTGGACACGAAAAAAGACAAATAAATAAATAAATAAATATATAAATAAATAAATAAAACTAAAGGAGAAATCTGGCAGGCATCAGAATGCCAGTGTCCGTCACCAACTTCTCCCTTGCTCCCCGCCCCCTCCGCCTTTCCCACCTGTAGTAACCACAGTTCTGTTCTCTCCTTCTGAAAGTTCAAGGTATTATTGTGGTCATTTCTTTGTGTGTTTCTTGGTTTATTTATTTTTTATCTTCCACTTAAGAGTGAAGACATGTGGTATTTCTCTTTCTGTGCCTGACTTATTCCACTTATAATATTCTCCAAGCTCATCCATGTTGCTGCAAATGGCAGAATTTCATTCTTTTTTATGGCATAGTAGTATTCCATGGTGTAGATATACCACATTTTCCTCATCCTGTCTGGTCTTTTCTACGATATGAACTTCCCTTTTGTGTTTGTTGATGTATGGTCACGCAGACTGGTATGAGCAATAGGATTAGTGGAGGGTCTCAAGAACCATTATGAGTAATTCTTAGTTGGCAAGTTTCCAGAGATTGAAGGAGAGAGAGATAATATCAGGATGTCTAATTGGTCTGTCCACCATCCATGGTGTGAGGTAGCTCATGTCTTTTGAACTGTGACAGCATCAAGAGGATACTGGGACTGCACCCCTAACTCCTGAGCGTCCAGCCCACTCTGTTTAAGAGTCTAAGTCTGAAGGAATATTACAGTTTATGATGCAGAGGCTGTTGTTGGGGAAAAGTGTTTGGCTGGCAGAGAGAGCTGAGGCACCACAGACGGACGGACAACAGAATGCAATGGTTTGAAACATCAGGAAGGGGCAGTAGAGGATCTGGGAAAACCTGGATAGAGAGATTTCTAAAATAAGGATGTAGATGATGTTTCTTTACAGCTCTCAGTGATCACGCTGTGCTTCAAGTTGGGAGAGGACAAAGCAGGTCTCCACAGCAAGCATGACCTATAGGGTACTTTCAGATATATGCAGAAATGCGCTCCTTCATGACATGGTACACCTCTGGGGCCACCTCTGCCTGGATGGGCACCTTTTTGCTAAGTCTCACAAAGGACCTGTGTGGGTCAGTGACATTGTTAATCCCAGTTGCATCTTTGCAATGAGTCTGGTTGCCCCTTTTGTCAGGCAGAATACTTAATGGGAGGCACCTGGGAAAGAACCTGCTCTGTGCTCCAGTCTCATTTCCTACTGCGTCCCGATCTCCCTGTTTTTGTTAGCACCAATTTTAGCATAGGATATAGAGAATGCAGCTTTTCCGAGAGCAAAGTCTCTAGTTTAATTTTTGGATTGCAGCCCATAGCCTAAGAAAGCTACTTGTAACAAAGACACTCTTCCCTATCTGATTTTAAATCATGGTCTTCAGCCTAAGCTAGTCTCTTTCTTTTAGGTCTTTATTGAATGTTGTGCAAAGTAGCCAACATAGTCTGACACCATGATTTTTTCTTACCAAGTCCTCTAATGTTACAGCATTTTCAGGCATATGATCTGAGCTGAGCATGCACTAGGCCTTAATTTGTCAAATTTAACCCTGGAAGGTGGAGTCCCCACTGTGCTCTGACTTCATGTGATCTAATGCTTGTAGTCCCCTATTACTGGCACAAGTTCTGTAATAAGGTGGGATGCTTTTGGATGCAAATAACTTAGATCGTTCACCTGCAACAATTCAAACTATATTAAACAAATTGAAATCGAACTCCTGATCTTTCCCCTGAAACCTCTTCTTCCCTCACCCCCTCATGGTTAATGGCAACTCCATCCTTCCTATCGTTTAGACTAAAAATCTTTTCCTTCATTCCTTGATTCAAATTTTCTTTGATTCCTTTCTTTTGCCCATAACACTAAACACTAAACACTAAAATGTGTTGGTTATTCAGGTTCAAATAGTGTTTTAAATATAAGTAATCTTAATGAAAAATCTTAGGTAAATATGTTTTTATTTATTTATTTAGTAGCTGGCCGGTATGGATCCACACCCTTGACCTTGGTGTTATAACACCATGCTCGAACCAACTGAGCTAACCGGCCAGCCCTTTGGTGAATGTGTTTGTACCAAAAAACATTATGTAAAGTACAAGGATAATGAAAAATGAGCAAAGTCAGTTTGACATCAACTGGTATTTATATTAAGGGAAAGTAAAAGTCTGGTTCTTTACATAATTTTGATAAAAAACCCGTAATATGGGTTGCAAACACTTGGAAGAAAACTAACCAGTATAGCCACCAATCATAGACCTAGGATGTAGTTTCGTGGCATCTTCTAATGTCATTCCTGGCCTACAAAGGCCAATTTTGTAAGGATGCTGGTGTACCACTCACACATTCCATAAAACTTTAGCAGAGGGAGTGGTCTCTAGGCTCTCCTAGGAAATAGAGTCAGCCAGCGGGTTCTCTAGTTTTACATAATAAATTCATTCTAACATGCTCACTTCTCTTAACCTCATCTCTTCCCTAATACTCTTCCCAGAGCTTTTCCACTCATTTATTGGAGTCTATTGTTTTTTTCTGAACTGCAAGGAAACCTCCCAGCAATGCATGCTGATGCCTTGCCAGAGTTTCAGATCTCAAGTCACAGGTGAGCGCCCCACATCAATACACTCTCCCCAATCTAGCCTCATGTATACTCCTTCCTGGACTCACACCCCTAGGATCTATGCCCAAGTACACACATACACATATATATATATATATATATATTTTAATTTTTTAATTTTCCTTTTTTTTTGGTGGCTGGCCAGTATGGGTATCCAAAACCTTGACTTTGGTGTTATAAGGCTGTGCTGTAACCAACTGAGCTAATTGGCCAGCCCCAAGCATATTTTCTTAGTTCCTTAGTATGTGCTTACCTTGTCTTGCAGTTCTTTTGGTGATAGATTAGTTTCCTCCTTGGGCTATACCAAGACTTAACCCTAAAATTGTCTAAAAGCTAAGAGGAGAGGTGGAAGCAGATCTTGAGGAGGACGGCATCATCTCGTACAGCATCTGCCTTAGGTGAGGCCAGTGCATGCTCTCTAGGCAACAGGAGGCTCTGTCCTCTAGCTAGGTGAAAGAGGCTAATTAAAGGTTTGTAGGAATCTTGGGGTTGAACCTTCTCAAGTGCATTCATCCAAGTGTCCCATCCTGGGCCTCAGGGTCCCATTCCTTCCTTATATGTGCTGGATCTTCATTCTCCTTTGCAATTCCACCATTCAAATGCAATAAAAACTTGTGCCTGATTTTCAGCACAGTCTGCTCTCTGGCTGCAGCACAGTCTGCTCTCTGGCTGCAGGATAAAAAGGTCTGTTTAAGTGCTGCCTTCTTGCTTTCATGCCATGCCCCAAATGGATAATTGGCTATCCTTGCCTGTTTTCTTCCTTCAGGGTTTCTGTGGCCAGTAATAACAGTTACCTCTGCTGCAAAATCTTTCAAGCACTGGGGTGCTTACTGCATAGGCCAGTGCATCTCCTTCTCTCTATGGCATAGGTGAGATCTGTGCTTGTGCTGCTGCAGCATGCTGGGGTTACCGTGAGCTCACACTCCAGTAGAAATGGGGTCCTTGTTGCTATCTGACTGGAGAGTAATTCAGTTCCAGAATCCCATCCTGAGGATCTGCTTCTGAGGACATCTTCTGATACCAATTATTTTAAGTTGGGTCTCTCCAGGAGCAGACTCTAAGATTAGAATTTGAGTGCAAGGAGTTCATTTGGGAAGTTATTCCAAGAAGTACTGATAGGAGAGTGGCAAATGAGACAGAAAGGGAAGGGAACCAAAACCAGAGTACATTAATGCGGAGGTCACTAGTACAGAAAATTGAAATGCACTAACTCTGGGACCTTTGGGAGATGGTGTAAAACACATCTCAGAATTTACCCCACCGAAGGGCAAGAAAGCTGGGGTGTTTATGCACCAAATCCCATTTGTCATTGGCTGAGGACTGCTCTGGGGAGTGTCAACTCCCTGGTACCTCCTGCTTGATTTACATGCTCTGCACACTTTCATGGCCAGAGAAAGCATCCAGACAGAGAGCCCCAAGAGTTGGCAGTAAGAAGCCACTGGCCTGCCTGGAACAGAGGATGCCAAGGTGGCATGAGCACAGCACCAATAGCATCTTCTACTTGTTCCAAATGATTTGGCCTGAGATTGGAACAAATTAGGAAGCCTGTTTCTTAGATTTCTCTCCCTGCTCTTACTCTTACCTAGATTGGGGAGTAGAACATGGGGTTACTTTTGATTGGACAGGAATGTGTCATTGACTAGGTTTAGATATTTACCCTCATCCTAGCTTCTGGGGAACAGGGAAAGGGAATACTAAACCTCTTTTGCTTTCTTGGTGGATCTGTTTTCCTACTAAGGCTCACACAATGATGGAGTACCCATACAAAGGAGAGAGATTCAGTATCTAAGCATCTAAAGCAAAGCAAAACAAAACAAAACATCAAAACATACCCACTATAGTGGTGTTTAAAGAAAATAAAGAATAGTCAATACAGAACATATTCTGGTGAAGAATTTTAGTCATATGTTTATAGAAGCAGTCATGCAGAAGAATTGGGAAGAAGAAAAAAATTAGGCTAATCTCAGATGTCTCTTAAGTAACATTTGCATCACAGATGTGTCCACTTGTGTGGACCATAGGTGTGTCCACATTTGTCACTCAAGTGTGTCCAGGTTGTATCATCTTGTCTAGCCCCAAAGAATAAGAAATGGAGCCCCTGCCCACTGTTCTGTGGATTATATTGGAGTTTACAGGTGTTTGGAAGTGCTGATGGGAAGCATTATGAACAATCAGCATATGATATCTTCAAGCATTGGATTAATTAATTAATTAATTCATTCATTCACTCAACAGTCAGTGGGTACTTATTGAACATCTACCATGTGGCGCAGGCAGTATCCTAAGTTCTGGGAATACAATGAACAAAACAGACACAAATCTCTGCCCTTGTGGAACTTATATTCTAGAGGGGAAGACAGATGGTAAACAATACCACCATTTAAATACACACTAGGTGAGATGGTGATAAGTGTTGTGGAGAATCAGAAATAAGGGTAAGGGGGATTGAGAATATGAGCACCTCCTTGAGGTGGCATTCAGTGGAGAAAGCCATGTAAGTATCTACCTGAAAATGAAAGTTCCAAGCAGAGGGAGCAGTTAGGGTAAATTCTCTGAGGTGGGTACATGCTTGGCGCATTCAAAGAACAGCAGGGAAGCCAGTATAGCTGGAGAAAAGTGAGAAGTGGGGAGAGTAGTAGGCGATGTGTCATGGCGTTACGGTGGACAAGATCTTCAAAAATAGCATGGTGATTTTCTCACTCAGTGGTGACTGGATGTTAGAGGTGAAGATACAGACAAGGTGATGCCATTCATTCCAGCGTGCAGAGTCCACATTCTTTCTTTTCAAAGATACACCAAAGATTCATAAAACATACCTCATGTATTGGGTATTAATTTGTGTTCCCACCCTCCACTCACCAAATTATTTTATATTTACCTCCACATGCTCTTCTCTCCCCAGACCACGCAGATAAATGTGAGTCACTCAGTGCAGACCCAGAGCTAATGGCTGGAGTGACTGTGCAGTGTTGGGGGCTGGGGAAGAAGGGGTGAGAAGAGAGCTGGAACCGGTGACAGCAGAGTTTGTGAGGCAGAGACTGTGAGTCAGTTCAGAGCAGCTTCTCTCGTCATTTGGAGAAGATAACCTATCATAAGCAATGGGAATGGAAACATCGATTTTCTATTTTGAATAATGCTTTAGAATCTGGTCTCAAAACTCTTTCCACCCCCAACTTGACCCATCCACATGGACAATCTTTGGTCTCTTGGCTCAGTAACTTGTAATCCCTCCCAGAATGTGAGATGGGTGTATCAGCCCCCAAAACTATGAGTTACAAGTTATGGACACCTCAAACTGCCTTAAAAATAAAAGGAATATATTTGTTTATAACTAAAAGAATCAAGAGGTGACATGTGATACAGGGTCAATGTTTTCACTAAGTACCAATTTCTTCTCATATTTTTCATCAGAGTCATTTTCATTTTAAGGTTGGCTTGCTTCATGAACACAGGGTGGCTACTAGCATTTTGTGGGATTATGTGCTTATTTATTCAAAGAGAGTGAGCATCTCTGTCCTGGAATTAAAGGAAAAAGCCCTGAGATTCACTCTGATTGGATTGGATTAGGTCACATGCCACTCCTGCATCTGTCATATGGCAGTGGGATGACCTGTTGATTTGACTTCACTTAGGCACATGCTCCATAAATTAAACCGCAATGTAGTCAGAATCCCCAGAATTCTGTGGTGCCCCTTATGAAAATTAGGATTATTGAGAAAGAGCGAGCAGAAGGAACTTGAAAAAGGCAATCAACAAATGCCTGCCTTGAAGTGAGAATTAGGCACTGTTGGAGTAATAGCGGAGTAGACGTAGAAAACTTGCAGGATGTTGGAGAATGAAGAGTAAGTCTTGTCCTAACTAGTGTAAAATTACTCACTTTACTGAGACTGCTGATGGAAGATTTACCAAAACTAGACTTGGATTTAAGCACAAGAAAACTGTAATGAAGTAAAACAATAACAATAACAACAATAAAGCAATAGACACCTCACATTTCTTGATCACAGTGCAATAAAACTAGACACCAATAACAAAATAACAAAAAATCAACTTCTTGGGAGTCTTAAATACTCTTCTAAGTAAATCCTCAAATACTGATTTATTAGCCTAGAAACTAATAAACACGAGAACATTCCTTATTATGGTTTCTGGATTATACCAAAGTAATGCCAAGAAGAAAAGGTACAGTCTTAAAATCTTTATTTTTGCAAAAAAATTTAAAAATAACTTGAAAAAGAAATTGTGATGAAGGATTATAAAACTAGAAGCTAAAATTAATAAAGTAGAAAAAAAAGAATGGAATTGATTAATAAAACAAAAATTTGGTACTTAGAAAACGGATGATATAGAGACATTTCTTTTAAGGCTCATTAAACAAAAAAGAGAAAAAACAATAATTAGGGAAAAGAAAATGTAACTACAGCTCTCCAAGGTATTAGAGGAATCATGAGGTAAATATTATATGCAAACTTATGCAAATAAAGTTAAAAATGTAGGGTATAATTTCCCATTAAAATATTCTTTTGTGTAAAACACAGATTAATATATACTTACACTAATATTCCTGCATGTGCATAGGAAATTTTCTAGAATATATACAAGAAATTGCTAGCAATGGTTACTTCTGGAAATTTGGACTAGGGATTTGAGATAATTACTTTTCACTGTATAGTCTTTTGAATTTTTCTATATATCATGATCAAGTGGGATTCATCCCAGAGATACAAGGATGGTTCAACACATGCAAGTCAATACGTGTGATACACCACATCAAGTAAATCAAGGACAAAAACGATATGATTATTTCAATAGATGCAGAACAAGCATTTGACAAAATTCAACCTCCCTTCCTGATATCTTTATCAATTATCTTAGTAAATTAGGTATAGAAGGAAAGTGTCTCAACACAATAAAAGCCATAAATGCCAAACCCACTGCCAATATTATCCTGAATGGGGAAAAACTTTCAGCTTTTTAAGGACAGGAACAAGGAGAGGAACAAGGAGAGGAACTTCCATACTGTTTTCCATAATGGCTTTACTAATTTACAGTCCTACCAACAGTGTAGGAGGGTTCCCCTTTTTCCACATCCTTGTCAACATGTGTTACTCTCTGTTATTTTGATAATAGCCATTCTGACTAGGGTGAGATGATATCTCAATGTGGTTTTGATTTGCATTTTCCTGATGATTAGTGATTTGAGCATTATTTCTTGTGTTTTTTGGCCATTTGTAAATCTTCCTTTGAGAAATGTCTATTTATCTCCTTTGCCCATTTTTAATAGCATACTTGTTTTACTGTTGGGTTGTCTGAGTTCTTTGTATATTCGGGATATTAATTGTTTGTTGGATGCAGAGTTTGCAAATATTTTCTCCCACTCTGTTGGTTGTCCTTTAACTCTGTAAATTGTTTCTTTTGCTGTGCAGAAGATTTTTAGTTTGATATAATCCCATTTTTCCCCCTCTGGTTGCCTGTGCTTTGGGTGTCTTATTCATAAAGTCTTTGCACAGTCCTGAAGTGTTTCCCCTATGTTTCCTTTTAGGAGTTTTATAGTTTCAGCTCTTGTTTTTAAGTCTTTAATCCATTTTGGATTGATTTTGGTATATGGTGAGAGATTTTGATATGATGTGTCTTTAATTTCATTGGCTTCAAAATTTTTTTTTTGATTTCCTGTTTAATTTCTGCTTGGAACCCTGGGTCATTCAGGAGCCTGTTGTTTAATTTCCATGTATTTGTATAATTTCCTGAGTTTCATTTGCTATTAATTTCTAATTTTAATTTGTTGTAGTCTGAAAAGATACTTGAGATGATTTTGACTTTTTTTTTTTTTTTTTTTTTAAAGATGACCGGTAAGGGGATCTTCCCCCTTGACTTGGTGTTGTCAGCACCACGCTCAGCCAGTGAGCAAACCGGCCATCCCTATATGGGATCCGAACCCGGGGCCTTGGTGTTATCAGCACCACACTCTCCCGAGTGAGCCACGGGCCGGCCCATGATTTTGATTTTTTAAAAATTTGTCAAGGCTTGTTTGTGACCTAACATGTGGTCTATCCTGGAGAATGTTCCATGTACTGACGAGAAGAATGTATATTCTATAGTCGTTGAATGAAATGTTCTGTAGATGTGTGCGAGGTCCAATTGGTTTAAAGAGCAGGTTAAATCCTGTGTTTTTCTGTTGATTTGTTGCCTGGATGATCTGCCTCCTGCTGAGAGAGGGGGGTTTAGGTTCTCCACTATTATTGTATTGGGGTCTATCTCTTTCTTTAGGTCTAATAGTGTTTGCTTTATATAGCTAGGTGCTGTGGTGTTGGGTGCATATATATTTACGATGGTTATGTCTTCTTGCTGGATAGATCCCTTTATCATTATATAGTGCCCTTCTTTGTCTCTTTTAATGTTTTGGTTTAAGGTCTACTTTACCTGATATAAGAGTCACAACTCCTGTTCATTTTTGGTTTCCTTTTGTATAGTACGTCTTTTTCCATCCCTTCACTAATAGTCTGTGTGTATCTTTACAGGTGGGGTGAGTCTCTCGAAGACAGCGTATAGTTGGGTCTAGCTTTTTAATCCAATCTCTCAGTCTCTGTCTTTTGAGTGGGGCGTTTAATCCATTTACACTTATGGTTGTTACTGAGAGGTATTGTCTTACTCCTGGCATTTTATCACTTTTTGTTTAGATGTTTTAAGTATCTTTTGTTCCTTTCTTCCCCTTTTATTATTCGACTTCATTGTTTGTTGGTTTTTTGAGGTGGTAAGATTTAGTTTCTTTCTTCTTTCTCATTTATGTTTTAGTAGTGGGTTTTGTGCTTTCTTTTGTATTTGTGGTAGTGATTATTGATTTTGGGATTCCAGATGAAAGAATCCTTTGAGGATTTCTTGCAGGGCTAGTTGTGTGATTATGAACTCCCACAGTTTTTGTTTGTCTGGAAAATACACTATTTATCCCTATTTCTGAAGGACAGCCATGCTGGATATAGTATTCTTATGAGCAGTATTTTTCTTTTAATATATTGACTATGTCATCCCATTTTCTTCTTGCCTGTAGGGTTTCAGTTGAGAAGTCTGCTGTGTGTCTTATGGGGGCTCCCTTATAAGTGACTTGATGCTTTTCTCTTGCTGCCTTTAGAATTTTCTCTCTGTTTTTGAGCTTTGCCAGTTTGATTACAACATGTCTGGGAGAAGATCTTTGTGGATTGAATCTGTCTGGGGATATTTGAGCTTCCTAGATCTGAGGGTCTGTGTCTCTCCCTATACCTTGGAAGTTTTCTGTTATTATTTCATTGAATAGATTTGAAATGCCTTTACCTTTCTCCTCCTCTCCAGGAAAACCAATGATTCGTATGTTTGTGCAATTAAGGTTGTCTGCTAGCTCTCTTAGACTCTCTTCATTTTTAAAAATTATTTTCCCCTTATTTCTGTCTACCTGGGTTATTTCATAAAGACCATCCTTGAGACCAGAAATTCTTTCTTCTGCTTGCTTTAATTTGCTGCTTAAGCATTTGGTTGTGTTTTCTTATTTCATTGAATGAATATAACTAAACTGAAGTTCCAGGACTTACGCTACATTCTTTTTTAAGGTATTAATCTCTTCATAAATTTCCTCCATCATATCCTGGATATTTTTTCTCATTTCATTGTATTGCCTAACTGAGTCTTCTCTTATCTAATTGAGTTTCCTTAAGACTGTTACTTGGAATTCCTTTTCAGTCATTTCAAGGGTTTCCTGTTCTGTAAGGTCTGGTAGTTGAGAATTACTATATTCCTTTGCCAGTGTCATATTTTCTTATTTTTTCACATTTCTGGTATCGCTATGTTGATTTCTGGCCATCTGGTAGATCAGTTGCTTCTTCTATTACTCTGCAGTGGACTTTGAGATGAAAGACTTCCTCTTCTTTTTCCAGGCTCTTCTGGTGACTCTTGTGTCAATGTGGTCTAATTTATGGCAGGCCACTTGTAGGTAGTCTTGGCTGCTACTGTGGCAGCAAGCTGTCCTTGCAGTGGCAGAAGCTGTGGTGTTGGCTGTTGTGATGTAGCGCCTCCCCGTTCATGGCGGTGCTGGCTCCTGCCTTCTTGTGTTGGCAGGGGGAGGGCTGCCCAGGGCTTTGCCCTTCCTTGGCCTGTCCCATCGTGGTAGCACTGTCTCCTGCCTTCTGTGCAGGTGGGCGGTGGGGTGGGGCTGTGGGGGATTTTCCTTGCCCGGTGGCTACCTGGTGGCAGTGGCACTGGCTTCTTCCTTCTGTGTGGGCGAAGGGTGGTGTTGGGGATGCCTGGGGCTTTTCCTGCCTGGGCCTCCCCAGTTGCAGCAGCGCTGAATCCTGCCTTCTGTGTGGGTATGTGTGTGGGGGTGCTGCTGTGGCTTTTCTCTGCCTGGGCTTTCCCGGTGGCAGCAGTGCTGGCTCCTGCCTTCTGTGCAGCTGAATTATGTCATTAATTTTAGTATTCTAATTTTTAAAAGTAGAGTCTTTTGGGTTTTTTAGGCCTTTGATAATGCCATCTTGAAATACAGATAATTATGTTCCTTATTTTTCACTATTCATAGCAGTTATTTCATTTTATTGACTTTTTTGAATATAGAAGTTTAGTTCAATTAATTATGAAGTGTCCTTAACATGATATACTTGGAAGCTCTTAAAAACAATGATGCACATATACTATTATTAATATAAAACAGTGTTTGAGATATATAATAAGTGGAAAACAAGGTCTATAAAACTGTGTGTATTGTATTCTCCCATCACTCTTATATTTTATATGTGTTTAGAAAGTAATCTAGATGGCTATTTATACATCATTGTGGGATTGTGATTGAGTTTTACTTTATTTTTATTATTTATTTTAAAGAGAAATATACCTAATTAATTAGATAATAAACAAAAAGCTATGGTATAACTGATACATTGGTATATAAACCCCAAAGCTGGAGACCTAGATGTGTACACACACGAACATATGCACACACACACGTGTATATGTATATATACACATCTATCTATCTACAGAGAGACATTGTTTCCAATGGAGGGAGCAAAGATAAACTGAAGGGACAACGGAAATATTACTGTAGATATAGAAGAGTTTAAGAGCATATAAGCTTTATGCTCAAAAAGTGGAAAACTTTTTACTCTCCAATTTGAGAATCTAGGAAATAGATGATATTCTATCCATATATGGAAACGTAACCCAAATGAAGGTTCAAAACAGGTAATTTATTGTCTCATAACTGGGAAGTCCATGGTACTAATAGCTTTAGGCATGGCTAATGCAGCAGTTAAAATAACATTCTCAAGACTCTGAAAATCTTTTTGTCTGCTTCTGTCACTATTTTTTCCTGTTCTTAGGCTTATATGTCTTGTTGCTTCCTTCTGTGTTCTCTTGCACAGGTAAGGTGCTCGTAAAACATAGGTCTTATTGCTGTTGGTGATTTGTTCCAATTCTCTTGTATTTTGGAGTTTGTGGGGATTACTTGCCGTCTAGAATTTTGTAGATGTAATCCATGGGTTATTGATTTTGCTATCTAGTTGTTCTGTCTGTTTTAAGGTGGATATTCAGGAAGATCCAAAATCTTCACTGCCTCCACTGATCCATCTTCTCAGAATCTCTATTTATTACTTTTTACGTAAAAAAAAAAAAAAGGCAGTATGGGAAGATTAATCTGTACTCTGAATTTGGAATAGGTTTTGTATAAGGTTGCAGTGATGGCAGGGAACCAGCGTTGACTTCTGATATGGGATGGTAATTTTCAGAGCAGCGCTTGTGAACGATGAACTTGGCAGAGGTTTCGAGATTGAGGAAAGATAGTGGGGTGGGAAGATCAATTATGACACTACCACAGCAGTCCAAACAGGAGATGGTAATGAGGAAGAGGTGAGTGGGAATCACAATGCACAGACAGATGTGGGAAACACAATGGAGGGTACACCAGTGGCTCGGTGACAAGGGAGAGTGAAGGAGAGTGAAAGAAGAATCAGAGTTGATAGAAAATTTGCAGGATAAGTGTCTGGGAGAATACCATTGTTCAAAACACAAGTATAGGTGAGGACGATGGTTTGGTGACAGTAAGAATAAGGGGTGGAGGGAGGGGAGGACGTCCTTTCCTTTGGATATATACTCAGTAGTGGGGTTGCAGATTGTGTGGTAGCTCTACTTGTAGTTTTTTAATAAAACTCCATATGCTTTTCCACAATGGCTACAACAATGGCTGTATTAATTTACATTCCCACCAACAGTGTGTGAGTCTCCCTTTCTCTGCATCCTTGCCAGCGCGTTTGCTGCTTTTTTGATAATATGATAATAGCCATTTTAACTGGGGTGAGATGATATCTCATTGTGGTTTTCGGTTGTGTTTCTCTGATGATTAGTTATGTTGAGCAGTTTTTCGTATACCTGTTGGCCCATATATATACCTGTTGGCATATATTTGTATGTTTTCTTTTGAGGAATGTCCACGCAGCTCATTTGCCCATTTTATAATTGGTTTTCCTTTCTTTTCTTTTTTTTTAACTGTTGAGTTGTTTGAATTCCTTGTACATTTTGGATAATAATTTCATGTTGGATGAGTAGTTTGCAAATATTTTCTGCCATTCTGCAGGCTGTCTCTTCACTCTGTTGATTTTTTCACTTGCTGTACAGAAGCTTTATAATCCCATTTGAATATTTTTGTTTTTGTTGCCTGTGCTTTTGAGGTCTTATTCATAAAATGTTTGCCCAGTCCTATGTCCTAAAGGGTTTCTCATGTGTTTTCTTCTAGTAGTTCTATAGTTTTGGGTCTTACATTCAAGTCTTCAATCTGTTTTGAGTTGATTTTTTATATGATGAGAGAAAGGGATCCAGTTTCCTTCTTATGCATATGGATCTCCAGTATTCCCTGCACCACCTAATGAAGAGATTGTCCTTTCCTGAATGTATGTTACTGGTTCCTTTGTTGAAAATCAGTTGGCTGTATGTGCATACATTTATTTCTGTATTCTCTATTCTGTTCCATTGTCTATTTTTGTAACAGTAGTATGGTATTTTCGTCACTATAGCTTTGTAGTATATTTTGAAACCAGGGAGTGTGATGCCTCCCATCTTGTTCTTTTGCTTAGGATTATTTTGGCTGCTCAGGTTATGCAGTGGTTCCATATGAATTTTAGGATTGTTTTATCTATTTCTGTGAAGTATGTCGTTGGTAGTTCGATGGGAATTGCATTGAGTCTGTAGTGAGCTTTGGGTAGTAAGGTCATTTTGATGATATTGATTCTTTCAATTCATAAACATGGAATACTTTTCCATTTCTCTGTGCCCTCTTCAACATCTTTAATAAGTGTTTTACAGTTTTCCTTGTAGAGATCTTTCACCTCCTTGGTTAAATTTATTCCTATAAATTTTATTTATTTTATTTTATTTCTATTTTTTGCTATCGTAAATGGGATAGCTTTCTTGATTTCTTTTTTCACTAGTATTTTGTTGGTATATGGAAATGCTACTGATTTTTGTATGCTGATTTTGTATACTGCAACTTTACTGAATTTGTTTATCAGATCTAGGAATTGTTTGGTAGAGTCTTTAAGTTTCTTTTTCTATAAAATCATGTCATCTGCAAACAGGAACAATTTGATTTCCTCGTTTCCAATTTGGATGCCTTTTATTTCTTTCTCTTGCCTAATTGCTCTGGCTAGGACTTCTAGTACTATGTTGAATAAAAGTGGTGAGAGTGGGCATTCTTGTCTTGTTCCAGTTCTTAGGGGAAAAGAAAGCTTTTCTCCATTCAGTATGATTTAGTTGTGCATCTGTTATATATAGCCTTTATTATGTTCATACACTTTCCTTCTATACCTAATTTGTTGAGAGTTTTTATCATGAAAGGATGTTGAATTTTGTCAAATGTTTTTCTGCATCTATAGAGATAAGTATATGTTTTGTTTCTTTCATTCTGTTGATGTGATGTATTATGTTTATTGATTTGTGTATGTTGAACCATCCTTATATCTCTGGGGTAAATCCCACTTGATCATGGTGTATAATATGTTTGATGTGCTGTTGGATTTGGTTTGCTAGTATTTTGTTGAGTTTTTTTTTTAAGCTTTAGTTTATTTTGTGAATATAGAATGTGGTTGATTACTGTGGCACATTACCGAAACCTCCCTCCCTCCTCCCACTCCCTCCTCCCTCCCAACGAACTCCTTTGTGTTTTTTGGTGGTATCAACTTCAAGGAATTGTAATTGTTGTGTCTTCTTCCCTCCCCCCCGCAGTTGTCTTTGTATTTATTTATTTATTTTTAGCTCCCACAAATAAGCGAGAACATGTGATATTTCTCTTTCTGTGCCTGACTCATTTCGCTTAATTTAATTCTCTCTAGGTCCATCCATGTTGTTGCAAATGGCAGCATTTCATTCTTTTTTACAGCAGAATAATATTCCATTGTGTAGATAAACCATATATTCCATATCCACTCTTCTGATGATGGACATTTGGACTGGTTCCAACTCTCCGCTATTGTAAAGAGTGCTGAAATGAACATTGGAGAACAGGTATACCTTTGACTTGATGATTTCCTTTCCTCTGTGTATATTTCCAGCAGTGGGATAGCTGTGTCCTATGGTAGGTCTATCTGCAATCGTTTGAGGAACCTCCATACCATTTTCCAAATAGGCTGCACCACTTTGCAGTCCCACCAACAACGTATGAGAGTTCCTTTTTCTTCTCAACCTCGCCAGCATTTATCGTTCAGAGTCTTTTGGATATTAGCCATCCTAACTGGGGTGAGATGGTATCTCAGTGTGGTTTTGATTTGCATTTCCCGAATGCTGAGTGATGTTGAGCATTTGTTCATGTGTCTTTTGGCCATTTGTATATCTTCCTTTGAGAAATGCCTATTTAGCTCTTATCCCATTTTTTAATTGGGTTACTTGTTTTTTGTTGTAAAGTTGTTTCAGCTCTCTGTATATTCTGGACATTAATCCTTTGTCAGATGTATATTTTGCAAATATTTTCTCCCACTCTGCTGATTGTCTTTTAACTCTGTTAATTGTTTCTTTTGCTGTGCAGAAGCTTTTTAGTTTGATATAATCCCATTTTTTCCCCCTCTGGTTGCCTGTGCTTTTGGGGTCTTATTCATAAAGTCTTTGCCCAGTCCTGAAGTGTTTCCCGTATGTTTCCTTTTAGGAGTTTTTTAGTTTCAGCTCTTATGTTTAAGTCTTTAATCCATTTTGGATTGATTTTGGTATATGGTGAGAGATTTTGATATGATGTGTTTTTATTTTCATTGGCTTCAAAAATATATTTTGGTTTCCTATTTAATTTCTACTTGGACCCCTGGGTCATTCAGGAGCCAGTTGTTTAATTTCCATGTATTTGTATAATGTCCTGAGTTTCGTTTGCTATTAATTTCTAATTTTAATTTGTAGTAGTCTGAAAAGATACTTGAGATGATTTTGATTTTTTAAAAATTCATCAAGGCTTGTTTGTGACCTAACATGTGGTCTATCCTGGAGAATGTTCCATGTACTGACGAGAAGAATGTATATTCTGTAGTCGTTGAATGAAATGTTCTGTAGATGTGTGCGAGGTCCAGTTGGCTTAAAGAGCAGTTTAAATCGTGTGTTTTTCTGTTGATTTGTTGCCTGGATGATCTGCCTCCTGCTGAGAGAGGGGGGTTTAGGTTCTCCACTATTATTGTATTGGGGTCTATCTCTTTCTTTAGGTCTAATAGTGTTTGCTTTATATAGCTAGGTGCTCTGGTGTTGGGTTCATATATATTTATGATGGTTATGTCTTCTTGCTGGATAGATCCCTTTATCATTATATAGTGCCCTTCTTTGACTCTTTTTATGATTTTGGTTTAAGGTCTATTTTACCTGATATAAGAGTCACCATTCCTGCTCATTTTTGGTTTCCTTTTGTATAGTACGTCTTTTTCCATCCCTTCACTAATAGTCTGTATGTATCTTTACAGGTGGGGTGAGTCTCTTGAAGATAGCATATCGTTGGGTCTAACTTTTTAATCCAAGCTCTCAGTCTCTGTCTTTTGAGTTGGGCATTTAATCCATTTACACTTATGGTTGTTACTGAGAGGTATTGTCTTACTCCTGGCATTTTATCACTTTTTGTTTAGATGTTTTAAGTATCTTTTGTTCCTTTCTTCCCCTTTTATTATTCGACTTCATTGTTTGTTGGTTTTTTGAGGTGGTAAGATTTAGTTTCTTTCTTCTTTCTCATTTATGTTTTAGTAGTGGGTTTTGTGCTTTCTTTTGTATTTGTGGTAGTGATTATTGATTTTGGGATTCCAGATGAAAGAATCCTTTGAGGATTTCTTGCAGGGCTAGTTGTGTGATTATGAACTCCCACAGTTTTTGTTTGTCTGGAAAATACACTATTTATCCCTATTTCTGAAGGACAGCCATGCTGGATATAGTATTCTTATGAGCAGTATTTTTCTTTTAATATATTGACTATGTCATCCCATTTTCTTCTTGCCTGTAGGGTTTCAGTTGAGAAGTCTGCTGTGTGTCTTATGGGGGCTCCCTTATAAGTGACTTGATGCTTTTCTCTTGCTGCCTTTAGAATTTTCTCTCTGTTTTTGAGCTTTGCCAGTTTGATTACAACATGTCTGGGAGAAGATCTTTGTGGATTGAATCTGTCTGGGGATATTTGAGCTTCCTAGATCTGAGGGTCTGTGTCTCTCCCTATACCTTGGAAGTTTTCCGTTATTATTTCATTGAATTGATTTGAAATGCCTTTACCTTTCTCCTCCTCTCCAGGAAAACCAATGATTCATATGTTTGTGCAGTTAATGTTGTCTGCTAGCTCTCTTAGACTCTCTTCATTTTTAAAAATTATTTTCCCCTTATTTCTGTCTACCTGGGTTATTTCATAAAGACCATCTTTGAGACCAGAAATTCTTTCTTCTGCTTGCTTTAATTTGCTGCTTAAGCATTTGGTTGTGTTTTTTTTATTTCATTGAATGAATATAACTGAACTGAAGTTCCAGGACTTACGCTACATTCTTTTTTAAGGTATTAATCTCTTTATAAATTTCCTCCATCATATCCTGGATATTTTTTCTCATTTCATTGTATTGCCTAACTGAGTCTTCTCTTATCTAATTGAGTTTCCTTAAGACTGTTACTTGGAATTCCTTTTCAGTCAGTTCAAGGGTTTCCTGTTCTATAAGGTCTGGTAGTTGTGAATTACTATATTCTTTTGCTTGTGTCATATTTTCTTATTTTTTCACATTTCTGGTATCTCTATGTTGATTTCTGGATATCTGGTAGATCAGTTGCTTCTTCTATTACTCTGCAGTGGACTTTGAGATGAAAGACTTCCTCTTCTTTTTCCAGGCTCTTCTGGTGACTCTTGTGTCAATGTGGTCTAATTTATGGCAGGCCACTTGTAGGTAGTCTTGGCTGCTACTGTGGCAGCAAGCTGTCCTTGCAGTGGTAGAAGCTGTGCTGTTGGCTGTTGTGATGTAGCTCCTCCCCGTTCATGGCAGTGCTGGCTCTTGACTTCTTGTGTTGGCAGGGGGAGGGCTGCCCAGGGCTTTGCCCTTCCTTGGCCTGTCCCATCGTGGTAGCACTGTCTCCTGCCTTCTGTGCAGGTGGGCGGTGGGGTGGGGCTGTGGGGGATTTTCCTTGCCCGGTGGCTACCTGGTGGCATGGCACTGGCTTCTTCCTTCTGTGTGGGCGAAGGGTGGTGTTGGGGATGCCTGGGGCTTTTCCTGCCTGGGCCTCCCCGGTTGCAGCAGCGCTGAATCCTGCCTTCTGTGTGGGTGTGTGTGGGGGGGTGCTGCTGTGGCTTTTCTCTGCCTGGGCTTTCCCGGTTGGCAGTAGTGCTGGCTCCTGCCTTCTGTGCAGTTGAATTATGTCATTAATTTTAGTATTCTAATTTTTAAAAGTAGAGTCTTTTGGGTTTTTTAGGCCTTTGATAATGTCATCTTGAAATACAGATAATTATGTTCCTTATTTTTCACTATTCATAGCAGTTATTTCATTTTATTGACTTTATTGAATGTAGAAGTTTAGTTCAATTAATTATGAAGTGTCCTTAACATGATATGCTTGGAAGCTCTTAAAAACAATGATGCACATATACTATTATTAATATAAAACAGTGTTTGAGATATATAATAAGTGGAAAACAAGGTCTATAAAACTGTGTGTATTGTATTCTCCCATCACTCTTATATTTTATATGTGTTTAGAAAGTAATCTAGATGGCTATTTATACATCATTGTGGGATTGTGATTGAGTTTTACTTTATTTTTATTATTTATTTTAAAGAGAAATATACCTAATTAATTAGATAATAAACAAAAAGCTATGGTATAACTGATACATTGGTATATAAACCCCAAAGCTGGAGACCTAGATGTGTACACACACGAACATATGCACACACACACGTGTATATGTATATATACACATCTATCTATCTACAGAGAGACATTGTTTCCAATGCAGGGAGCAAAGATACACTGAAGGGAGAACAGAAATATTACTGTAGATATAGAAGAGTTTAAGAGCATATAAGCTTTATGCTCAAAAAGTAGAAAACTTTTTACTCTCAAATTTGAGAATCTGGGAAATAGATGATATTCTATCCATATACGGAAACGTAACCCAAATGAAGGTTCAAAACAGGTAATTTATTGTCTCATAACTGGGAAGTCCATGGTACTAATAGCTTTAGGCATGGCCAATGCAGCAGTTAAAATAACATTCTCAAGACTCTGAAAATCTTTTTGTCTGCTTCTGTCACTATTTTTTCCTGTTCTTAGGCTTATATGCCTTGTTGCTTCCTTCTGTGTTCTCTTGCACAGGTAAGGTGCTCGTAAAACATAGGTCTTATTGCTGTTGGTGATTTGTTCCAATTCTCTTGTATTTTGGAGTTTGTGGGGATTACTTGCCGTCTAGAATTTTGTAGATGTAATCCATGGGTTATTGATTTTGCTATCTAGTTGTTCTGTCTGTTTTAAGGTGGATATTCAGGAAGATCCAAAATCTTTACTGCCTCCACTGATCCATCTTCTCAGAATCTCTATTTTTTGCTTTTTATGTAAAAAAAAAAAAAAAAGGCAGTATGGGAAGATTAATCTGTACTCTGAATTTGGAATAGGTTTTGTATAAGGTTGCAGTGATGGCAGGGAACCAGCGTTGACTTCTGATATGGGATGGTAATTTTCAGAGCAGCGCTTGTGAACGATGAACTTGGCAGAGGTTTCGAGATTGAGGAAAGATAGTGGGGTGGGAAGATCAATTATGACACTACCACAGCAGTCCAAACAGGAGATGGTAATGAGGAAGAGGTGAGTGGGAATCACAATGCACAGACAGATGTGGGAAACACAATGGAGGGTACACCAGTGGCTCGGTGACAAGGGAGAGTGAAGGAGAGTGAAAGAAGAATCAGAGTTGATAGAAAATTTGCAGGATAAGTGTCTGGGAGAATACCATTGTTCAAAACACAAGTATAGGTGAGGACGATGGTTTGGTGACAGTAAGAATAAGGGGTGGAGGGAGGGGAGGACGTCCTTTCCTTTGGATATATACTCAGTAGTGGGGTTGCAGATTGTGTGGTAGCTCTACTTGTAGTTTTTTTTAGAAAACTCCATATGGTTTTCCACAGTGGCTACAACAATGGCTGTATTAATTTACATTCCCACCAACAGTGTGTGAGTCTCCCTTTCTCTGCATCCTTGCCAGCGTGTTTGCTGCTCTTTTGATAATATGATAATAGCCATTTTAACTGGGGTGAGATGATATCTCATTGTGATTTTCGGTTGTGTTTCTCTGATGATTAGTTATGTTGAGCAGTTTTTCGTATACCTGTTGGCCTATATATATACCTGTTGGCATATATTTGTATGTCCTCTTTTGAGAAATGTCCACGCAGCTCATTTGCCCATTTTAAAATTGGTTTTCTTTTCTTTTCTTTTTTTTTAACTGTCGAGTTGTTTGAATTCCTTGTACATTTTGGATAATAATTTCATGTTGGATGAGTAGTTTGCAAATATTTTCTGCCATTCTGCAGGCTGTCTCTTCACTCTGTTGATTTTTTCACTTGCTGTACAGAAGCTTTATAATCCCATTTGAATATTTTTGTTTCTGTTGCCTGTGCTTTTGAGGTCTTATTCATAAAATGTTTGCCCAGTCCTATGTCCTGAAGGGTTTCTCATGTGTTTTCTTCTAGTAGTTCTATAGTTTTGGGTCTTACATTCAAGTCTTCAATCTGTTTTGAGTTGATTTTTTATATGATGAGAGATAGGGATCCAGTTTCCTTCTTACGCATATGGATCTCCAGTATTCCCTGCACCACCTAATGAAGAGACTGTCCTTTCCTGAATGTATGTTACTGGTTCCTTTGTTGAAAATCAGTTGGCTGTATGTGCATACATTTATTTCTGTATTCTCTATTCTGTTCCATTGTCTATTTTTGTAACATTACTATGGTATTTTCATCACTATAGCTTTGTAGTATATTTTGAAACCAGGGAGTGTGATGCCTCCCATCTTGTTCTTCTGCTTAGGATTATTTTGGCTCCTCAGGTTATGCAGTGGTTCCATATGAATTTTAGGATTGTTTTATCTATTTCTGTGAAGTATGTCGTTGGTAGTTCAATGGGAATTGCATTGAGTCTGTAGTGAGCTTTGGGTAGTAAGGTCATTTTGATGATATTGATTCTTTCAATTCATAAACATGGAATACTTTTCCATTTCTCTGTGCCCTCTTCAACATCTTTAATAAGTGTTTTACAGTTTTCCTTGTAGAGATCTTTCACCTCCTTGGTTAAATTTATTCCTATAAATTTTATTTATTTTATTTTATTTCTATTTTTTGCTATCGTAAATGGGATAGCTTTCTTGATTTCTTTTTTCATTAGTATGTTGTTGGTATATGGAAATGCTACTGATTTTTGTATGCTGATTTTGTATACTGCAACTTTACTGAATTTGTTTATCAGATCTAGGAATTGTTTGGTAGAGTCTTTAAGTTTCTTTTTCTATAAAATCATGTCATCTGCAAACAGGAACAATTTGATTTCCTCGTTTCCAATTTGGATGCCTTTTATTTCTTTCTCTTGCCTAATTGCTCTGGCTAGGACTTCTAGTACTATGTTGAATAAAAGTGGTGAGAGTGGGCATTCTTGTCTTGTTCCAGTTCTTAGGGGAAAAGAAAGCTTTTCTCCATTCAGTATGATTTAGTTGTGCATCTGTTATATATAGCCTTTATTATGTTCATACACTTTCCTTCTATACCTAATTTGTTGAGAGTTTTTATCATGAAAGGATGTTGAATTTTGTCAAATGTTTTTCTGCATCTATAGAGATAAGTATATGTTTTGTTTCTTTCATTCTGTTGATGTGATGTATTATGTTTATTGATTTGTGTATGTTGAACCATCCTTATATCTCTGGGGTAAATCCCACTTGATCATGGTGTATAATATGTTTGATGTGCTGTTGGATTTGGTTTGCTAGTATTTTGTTGAGTTTTTTTTTTAAGCTTTAGTTTATTTTGTGAATATAGAATGTGGTTGATTACTGTGGCACATTACCGAAACCTCCCTCCCTCCTCCCACTCCCTCCTCCCTCCCAACGAACTCCTTTGTGTTTTTTGGTGGTATCAACTTCAAGGAATTGTAATTGTTGTGTCTTCTTTCCCTCCCCCAGGTTGTTTGTGTATTTATTTTTTATTTTTAACACCACAAATAAGTGAGAACATGTGATATATCTTTTTCTCTGCCTGACTTGTTTCATTTAATATAATTCTCTCTAGGTCCATCCATGTTGCTGCAAATGGCAGTAATTCATTCTTTTTTATAGCAGAGTAGTATTCCATTGTGTAGATATACCACAGTTTCCATATCCACTCATCTGATGATGGACATTTGGGCTGGTTCCAACTCTTAGCTATTGTAAACAGTGCTGCAATGTACATCCATTCCTCGACGATTTCCATTCCTCTGGGTATATTCCCAGCTGTGGGATAGCTGGGTATTATGGTAGATCTATCTGCAATTGTTTGAGGAACCTCCATACCATTTTCCATAGAGGCTGCACTATTTTGCAGTCCCACCAGCAATGTGTGAGAGTTCCTTTTTCTCCGCAACCTCGCCAGCATTTATCATTTACAGTCTTTTGGATATTAGCCATCCTAACTGGGGTGAGATGGTATCTCAGTGTGGTTTTGATTTGCATTTCCCGGATGCTGAGTGATGTTGAGCACTATTTCATGTGTCTGTTGTCCATTTGTATATCTTCCTTTGAGAAATGTCTATTTAGCTCTTTTGCCCATTTTTTAACTTGGATACTTGTTTTTCTGTTGTAAAGTTGTGTCAGTTCTCTGTATTATCTGGATATTAGTCCTTTGTCGGATGTATATTTTGCAAATATTTTCTCCTACTCTGCTGATTGTCTTTTAACTCTGTTAATTGTTTCTTTTGCTGTGCAGAAGCTTTTTAGTTTGACATAATACCATTTGTTTATTTTTCCTTTTTTTTTGCCCGTGCTTTTACGGTCATACCATTTGTTTATTTTTCCTTTTTTTTTGCCCGTGCTTTTACGGTCATATTCATGAAGTCTGTGCCTAGTCCTACTTCTTGAAGTGTTTCTCCTATGTTTTCTTTGAGTAGTCTTATTGTTTCAAGGTGTATATTTAATTCTTTAATCCATTTTCAGTTGATTTTGGTATATAGTGAGAGACATGGTTCTACTTTCATTTTCCTGCATATGGATATCAAGTTACCCCAGGACCATTTGCTGAAGAGGCAGTCTCTTCCCCAGTATATAGGCTTGGTGCCTTTGTCAAAGATCAGATGGCTGTAGGTGTGTGGGTTGGTTTCCGAATTCTCCATTCTTTTCCATTGATCAGTGTGTCTGCTTTTATGCCAGTACCATGCTGTTTTGGTTATTATAGCTTTGTAGTATAGTTTAAAGTCTGGTAGTGCTATGCCTCCAGCTTTATTTATTCATTTATTTTTCCTCAGAATTGCTTTGGCTCTGCGTGGTCATTTGTTATTCCATATAAATGTCTGGATAGTTTTTTCCATTTCTGAGAAAAATGTCATTGCAATTTTAATGGTGATTGCATTGAATTTGTATATCACTTTGGGTAGTATGGACATTTTCACAATGTTGATTCTTCCAATCCAAGAGCATGGGATATCTTTCCATCTTCTTGTGTCCTCTTTAATTTCTCTTAGCAGTGGTTTGTAGTTCTCATTATAGAGATTTTTCCCATCCTTGGTTAACTCAATTCCTAAGTATTTTATTTTTTTGGTGGCTATTGTAAATGGGCAAGCTTTCTTGATTTCCTTTTCTGCATGTTCACTATTGGGGAATAGAAATGCTACTAATTTTTTTCTTCTCTGACTGGTAAGGGGATCACAACCCTCAGAAGAGTGTCATCTGCAGCATGCTCAGCCAGCAAGTGCACTGGCCATCCCTGTATAGGGTCTGAACCTGCAGCCTTGGCGCTCCCAGTGCTGTACTCTCCTGAGTGAGTTGCGGGGCCACCCGAATTGCTATTGATTTTTGTGTGTTGATTTTGTATCCTGCTACTCTGCTGAAATCATTTATGAACTCCTAGAGTTTTTTTGTAGAGGCTTTATGCTGTTCGATATATAGGATCATGTCATCTGTAAAGAGGGACAGTTTGATTTCATCTTTTCCAATCTGGATTCTCTTTATTTCCTTCTCTTCTCTGATTGCTCTGGCTAGTACTTCCAACACTATGTTGAATAGGAGTGGTGAGAGTGGGCATCCCTGTCTAGTTCCTGTTCTTAAAGCAAAAACTTTCAGTTTTTCCCCATTCAAGATGATATTGGCGGTGGGTTTATCATATATGGCTTTAATTATGTTGTGATACTTTCCATCTATACCTAACTTATAGAGGGTCTTTGTCATGAATGAGTGTTGAATTTTATCAAATGCTTTTTCAGCATC
>NW_007726680.1:53106-130147 GCF_000696425.1 Galeopterus variegatus | reverse complement strand
TCCTCTATGAATGTGTGGTAGAATTCTGCTGTGAATCCATCTGGTCCTGGGCTTTTCTTTGTTGGGAGCCTTCTGATAACAGCTTCAATCTCTTTCATTGTTATTGGTCTGTTCAGATTTTCTACATCTTCTTGGCTCAGTTTTGGTAGCTTGTGTGTGTCCAGAAATTTATCCATTTCCTTCAGATTTTCAAATTTGTTGGCATATAGATGTTTATAGTAGTCTCGAATGATTCCTTGTATTTCAGTTGTAATATCACCTTTTTCATTTCTAATTTTTGTTATTTGGATCCTCTCTCTTCTTTTTCTAGTTAGACATGATAATGTTTTGTCAATTTTATTTATCTTTTCAAAAAACCAACTTTTTGATTCATTGATCTTTTGTATTGTTTTTGGGTTTCAATTTCCTTAAGTTCTGCTCTGATCTTAATGATTTCTTTCTGTTGGCTAACTTTGGGTTTGAATTGTTCTTGTTTTTCTAGTTCTTTAAGGTGAAGTATTAGGTTGTTCACTTGCCATCTTTCCATTCTTCTGAAGTAAGCATTTAATGTGATAAATTTCCCCCTTAGTACTGCTTTTGCAGTGTCCCACAGGCTTTGCTACTTAAGGTCTATTTTATCAGATATAAGAATTGCTACTCCAGGTGTTTTTTCATTTCTGTTTGCATGGTCAATCTTTTTCCATCCTTTCACTCTTAGTCTATGTGAGTCTTTGCTATGATGTATCATTGTTTTCATTGGTTTCAAGAAATTGTTTGATTTCTTCTTGGAGCCATATGTCATTAAGTAGAATGCTGTTTAATTTCCATGTGTTTGTATAGTTTCCAGAATTTCATTTGTCATTGATTTCTAATTTTAACCCATTGTGTTCTGAAAAAAATAATCCTTTTACATTAAGAGTTGTTATTTAACAGTGTTGATTTACTCCTAGCATTTTATTGGTTTTTGTTTGGATGTCTTAAGTGTCTTTTGTACCCATTGTGTTCTGAAAAAATACATGGGATAGTTTCAATTTTTTTGAATTTGTAGAGACTTGATTTGTGACCTAACATGTTATCTATCCTGGAGAATGATCCATGTGCTGATGAGATATTTAGTGTTTGTCTTCTGTATTTGTTGGTTCCTTGGGAGGTAGATAAACATTTTTTTTTCTCTTCATTGTTGGCATTTTTATTTTACTAGTGGGTTTTGATTTTTCTTGAATTTTTATGGCGGTGGTAGTTATTTTTCAGGTACCAAACCCAGTACTCCCTTGAGAATTTCCTGTAAGGGTGGTCTTGTGGTAGTGAACTCACACAGTTTTTGTTTGTCTGAGAAATATACTATTTGCCCTTCATTTTGGAAGGACAGCCTTGCAGAGTAGAGTATTCTTGGCTGGCAATCTCTGTCTTTTAGTATTTTGAATATATCATCCCATTCCTTTCTGGCTTTTAGGGTTTGTGATGAAAAGTCTGATGTCAGTCTGATTGGGGTTCCCTTACGGTGATTTGATGCTTCTGTCTTGCAGCTTTTAAGATTCTCTCTTTGTCTTTGAGTTTTGCCAATTTGACTATAACATGTCTTGGAGAAGACCTTTTTGGGTTGAATATGTTTGGGGATCTTTGAGCTTCCTGAATCTGAAAATCTGTGTCTTTTCCTGTACCTGGGAAGTTTTCTGCTACTATTTTGTTGAATATGTGTTCAATGCAATCTCCTTTTTCCTCCCCTTCTGGAATTCCCACGACTCGGATATTTGAGCACTTAAGGTTTTTTGTTATCTCTCTTAGATTTTCTTCAATGTTTTTAACTCTTTTTTCTTTTTTTTTTTTTTGTCTGCCTGTGTTATTTCAAGCAGCCCATCTTCAAGGTCATAAGTTCTCTCTTCTGCTTCTGCAAGCCTGCTGGTTAAACTCTCTGTTGTGTTTTTTATTTGGTTGAATGAATTCTTCAGCTCAGCAAGCTCTGCTACATTCTTTTTCAGGGCATTGATTTCCTTGTACATTTCTTCTTTCAGGTCCTGTATACTTTTCCTCATTTCATCATGCTGTCTAGCTGAGTTTTCTTGTATCTCATTTAGTTTCCTTAGAATTATCACTTGAAATTCCTTGTCAGACATTTCAAGGGCTTCTTGTTCTATAGGATCTAGATCTTGAGAGTTATTGCCCTTTGGTGGTGTATTTTCTTGATTTTTCATATTTCTGGTATTTTTCCTTTGATGTTTAGTCATTGCAGCAGTCCACTGTTTTGACACTATTGTCTGACTAGGATGCTGCTGGGGCTGCCAATTTCGTATGGCTGCCTCCGTGTCTACTTGGTTGCCCATTAGTGCCTCAGGTGCGTGGTCGCCTCAGATCTTGGGCCTCTCAGGGCAGGCACCTCTCTGGTCAGCATGCACTCGACCGGGCTGGGGATGGAGTCGGGTGGTGGTGGCAAGACCTACCTGCTGGGTTGCGTGCCAGCACTGCAGGGCAGGTAGTCTCCGAGAATCATGGGCCTCTCTGGCTGGGCGCCTCTCTGATCGGTGCGCACTCGGCGGGGTTGGGGATGGAGTCAGGTGGCAGTGGTGAGGCCTACCTGCTCGGTCTCACGCTGGCACTGCAGGGCTCATGGTCTCCGCAGATCTTGGACTTCTCCAGCTGGGTGCCTCTCTGATTGGCACGCACTCAGTGGGGCTGGGGATGGAGTCAGGCAGTGGCGGCAAGGCCTACCTGCTGGGCTATGTGCTGGCACCACAGGGCACATGGTCCCCACAGATCTTGGTGCCTCTCTGATCGGCGCGCCCTCAGTGGGGCTGGGGATGGAGTCGGATCAAGATTTTTTTTTTGATGGCTAGTCAGTACAGGGATTGAACCCTGGACATTGGTGTTATCAGCACAATGCTCTAACCAACTGAGCTAATTGGCCAGCCCTCGTTGAGAATTTTTGCATCTATGTTCATCAGGGATATTGGCCTCCAGTTTTTTCTTTTTCTTTTTTTGTTGCGTACTTGCCTGGTTTTGGTAGTAGGGTAGTGATGGCCTCATAGAATGAGTTTGGAAGAATTCTGTCCACATCAATTTTTTGAAATAGCCTGAGAAGTATTGGTATTATTTGTAGAATTAATCAGTAAAGCAGTCTGGCCCTGGGCTTTTTATTGTTGGGAGACTTTTTATTACTGATCCAGTCTCATTACTTGTTATTGGTCTGTTAAGGTTTTCTATTTCTTCTTGGCTTAATTTTGGTAGGGAATGTGTGTCCAGAAATTTGTCCATTTCCTTTAGGCTTTATGATTTATTGGCATATAGTTGTTCATAATAGTCTCTAATGATCCTTTGTATTTTGATGGTATCAGTGTAATGTCTCCTTTTGCATTTCTGATTTTATTTATTTGGGTTTTTTCTCTTTTTTTCTAGGTTAATATAGCTAATGGCTTGTCAGTTTTTTTATCTTTTCAAAAAAACAACTTTTCCTTTGATTGATCTTTTGTATTATATATTTAGTCTTGATTTCACTTATTTATGCTCTGATTTTCATTATTTTTTTCCTTCTACTTATTTTGGGTTAGGTTTCTCTTTGCTTTTCACATTCCTTGATGTGCACTGTTAGGTTGTTTATTTTAAATCTTCCTATTTTTTTGATGTAGGCTTTTATTGCTATAAATTCTACTCTTAATATTGTCTCGGTTGTATACCATAGGTTTTGGTATATTGTGTGTGTTTTTAAAATTGAAACATAATTGATTGTACGTGTCTAGGGGTACAGCATTGAATATCAATACCTGTATGCAATATGTGATGCTCAAGTCAGAACAATTCAACACTACACAATGTAATCATTTTTTTTGTGGCCATTTACCGATTTCTTGCTAACCACCCCTCGCTCTCCCTTTCCTACCTCTCGTGGCCTCAGTTCTGTTCTCTCCTTCTGAAAATTCAATGAATTATTGTGATTGTTGTATCTTTCTTTTTTTATTTGTTAATTTTTAGCTCACACTTATGAGTGAGAACATGTGGTATTTCTCTTTCTGTGCCTGGCTTATTTCACTTAACATCATTTCCTGTAAGTTCATTCATGTTGCTGTGAATGGCAGAATTTCATTCTTTTTTCTGCCAGAGTAGTATTCCACTGTGTACATATACCACATTTTCCTTATCCATTCATCTGTTGATTGACATTTAGGTTGGTTGCAACTCTTGGCTATTGCAAATAGAGCTGTGATAAATAGTATACTGTGTTTCTATTTTCATTTGCTTCCAGAAATTTTTTGATTTTCTTCTTAATCTCTCCTTTGACCCATTGGTTGTACAGGAGCATGTTGTGTAATTTTCATATGTTTGTGTAGTTTCACAAGTTTCTCTTCTTATTGATGTCTAGTTTTATTCGATTGTGGTCAGAGAAGATAACTTGATATGATTTTAATTTTTTTGAGCTTGTTGATACTTGTTTTGTGGCCTAACGTGGTAAATCCTGGAGACTGTTCCATGTGCTGATGAAAAGAATGCGTATTCTCCAGCTGTTGGATGAAATGTTCTATAAATGTCTGGTAAGTTCATCTGGTTTATGCTGCCATTTAAATCTGATGTTTCTTTGTTGAGGTTTTGTCTAGATAATCTGTCCAATGCTGACAGTGGGGTGCTAAAGTGCCTAACTATTATTATGATGGTGTCTATTTCTCTCCTTAGATCTGATAATATTTGCTTTGTATATCTGGGTGCTCTGGTGTTGAGTGCATATACATTTATAATTGTTATATCTTCTCGCTGCATTGATCCCTTTATCATTATGTAATGCCTTTCTTTGTCTGTTTGTACAAATTTTGATTTAAAGTCTATTTTATCTGATAAAAGTTCAGATAATGCTGCTTGCTTTTCCCCCCATTTGTGTACAAGATGTTTACATCCCTTCACTTTCATTCTGTGTGTATCTTTATCGGTAGGGTGTGTTTGTTGTAGGCAGCATATGGATGGGTCATGCCTTTTAAAAAATTTATTCAGCCAGTCTATGTCTTTTGATTGGGGCATTTAATCTGTTTACACTCAAGTTTATTATTAATATCTGAGGTCCTATTCCTGTCATTTTGTTTGTTGTTTTCTGATTGTTTTGTATATCGTTTGTTCCTCTCTCTTATTGTTTATCCTTGCAGTTGGGTAATTTTCTATGTTGATAAAGTTTGCTTCCTTCTCTTTCTAATTAGTGTCTCTCTCTACCAGTAAGTTTCTTTTTTGGGGGGGGTGGTTTATGGTGGTTGTTATTGTTCTTTCTCTTCTAGATGTAAGACTCTCCTAAGTATTTCTTGTAAGGCTGGTCTAGTGGTGATGAATTCCCTTAATTTTTGCTTATCTGAGAAAGACTTTATTTCTCCTTCATTTCTGAAGGATAGCTTTGCTGGCTATAATTTCTTGGCTTGCAGTTTTCTTTTTTCTCTCAGTACTTTGTATACATCATCCCATTCTCTCCTGGCCTGTAGGGTTTCTGCTGAGAAGGCTGCTGTTACTCTCATGGGGATTCCCTTAAATGTGACTTGACACTTTTCTCTTATTTTTAGAATTCTCTGTACCTTTAACTTTTTTTTTTTTTTTTGTGCAGTTGGCTGGTGTGGCGATCTGAAATATTGACCTTGGTGTTATAACATTAGGGTCTAATCAACTGAGCTAACTGGCCAGTTCTGTCTTTAAACTTTTGACAGCTTGACTACAACATGCCTTGGAGAGGTCCTTTTTGGATTGAATCTATTTGGGAACTTTTGAGCTTGCTGGATTTGGATGTTCATGTTTCATCCAAGACTTGGGAGGTTTTCAGCTATTAATTTATTAAATGTGTTTTCAGTACTTCTTTTTTTTGTTTTCTTCTCCTTCTGGAATGCCCATAATCCAAATGTTAGTTCACTTAATGGTATCCCATAAGTCTGATAGGCTTTGTTCATTTCTCTTTCTCCTCCCCCCCGCCTCCATCTTCTGTCTTCTTGGGTTATTTCAAAAGAGCTGTCTTCAAGCTCAGAAATTCTTTCTTCTGCTTGATCTAGTCTGTGTTGAGACTCTAGAATGTATTTTAAAATTTCATTCAATAAATTCTTGTTTCAAGATTTCTATTTGATTTTTTATATGCATGTCTGTTAAATTTCTCATTCAGATCAAGAATTATTTTTCTGTTTTCATTGAACTGTTTGTGTTCTCTTGTATCTCACTGAGTTTTCTTAAGATACTTAATTTGAATTCCATTCTTGCAAGTTGGCAATTTCTGATTCTTTGGGATCAGTTACTGAAGCATTATTGTGTTTCTTTGTTTGTGTCATATTACCTTGTTTTTTCATGTTTCTTATTTCCCTGTGCTGATATCTGTGAATCTGATGATACAGTCACCCCCTTGAGTTTTGTAGAGTGTCATGCATGGGGAAAGACTTTCATCTGCAAATGCATCCTAATGTATCTATTGGCTTTGTTCTGAATGGGTGCAGTAGTGTTGACTCTGTAGTTTCTTCAGCTGTAATCCTCGTTTGTTATGTCTGTGAGGGCCTTTGTGGCTCAGGCCTGGGAGGTTTGTGGAGTGGGCTTGCTGGGTTCGTTCTCAAGCTGGAGGTATGTGCATGGCACACTGTGGGTCAGTTGTCACAGGAGCTGGCTCACCGAGGGTAGGCATGGTTCTCATGATGGGGGTGTTGGTGTATGGTGTGTCAGGGTCTCTGGGACTGGTACCCCAATGGCAGAGTCACTGTGCTGATTTTCTGACCAGGGGAAGGCCTGCCAGGGGCATACAGCTGGGCTGTTTCTCACTCAGATGCATGGGCACACAAAGACTCAAGGACTCAGGGGTGGGTCTGCCAGGGGCACGATGATGGGGCTGTTTCTCTAAGCTGAGGGCATGGGCACACTTTGGCTTGGCTAGCTGGGAGCAGCTCTGTCAGTGGCCAGTGTGGTGGGCCACTTCTCTGGGCCAGGTGTGAAGCCATGCTTCCCTCAGTGTTTCAGGAGTGGATTTGCCAATGGCGGGGATGCTGAGCTGCTTCTTGGGTTATGGGTGAGGTTGCCAGGCAGGCCTTCCAAGAGGGTAGCTGGCCAGCTGCTTCTTGGGTGGTGGGTGAGGTTGTGAGGTGGGCCCATTGAAGGCAAAACTGCCCAGTCACTTCTTCGGGAGGGTGCAGTTGTGCTTTAGCTCTGCTGGCCTAGGGGCATGTTTGTTAGGGTAGGGAACATTGAACTGTTTTTATTTATTTTTTTAATTTAATAAGTACATTCTAAGATGTTGTTGCAGGTGGGGAGGGGGAAAGGGGAGACGGACCTGGCCCATGGCTGGCTCCATTGATGGCATGGTTGCAGTGGGAGGGGGTGGGGCTAAGGCCCATAGGCCCCCATCTCAGGGCCGTGGAGCTTCTGCTCCCTGGCTCCATTTCTCCAGCCTAGTTGTGGTTGGTGGTGGGTGGGCTTCTTCAGGTTTCCCAGGACCTTTCACTCCCCATTTCTGTCTCTCTGGCCTGGTTGTGGTCCTGAGCTGTTTTTCTGGGCCTGGGTTGCTGGCATAAAGAACTCAATTGGCTGGCTGGGGAGATAGGGGGATGGAGTCTGCCAGAGGTGGGTCCACCTGTCTGATCTCTGAGCAGGGTTGTGGGGGTGTGGCAGTTCAGCTGGCCTAAGGTTGGCTTCCCAGACAAGCAGGGCTGGAGTCACAGCTACTCCTGAAGGCCCTAGACTCTTGATGAGATTATTTACCCTCTTTTGAGGGAGACAATTTTTTTGTTTTAGGATGACTCCTAAGGAAGTAGCAAAGAGATCCACCCAGCCCAAACTAAGAAAAAATTGCTTTTTTTGCTTCAGACTAAGAAAAAATTGAATAGGAAAAAAGCTAGATATTCAATACACCCATATGGACTTTGGAAACCCCGAGATGGCTGTTTGGTAGCTCCTAAGTATATCTCTCAAATCATTGTGTATAATTTACACAATATGACTCACCAAGGCAATGGCAAAATGTGGGATATATTAGACCAACAGTAGTTTGGACCCTTTAGTTTTTATTTGTGCCAAACTGTTGCCACTTGCCTCATCTGCCAGAAACATAATCCTGGGAAAACTGTAAAGGTGAGCAAGGAAGGGAAGCAGCTCCCCTTGGACCCTCCCTTCACTGGCAGATAGATTTTATCCAGTTACCAGAAGCACAAAGTTACCCACGTGTACTCACTCTAATCTGCATGTTTTCTAAGTGGTTAGAGGCTTTCCCCTACCAAAATGCCTCAGTAACATCAGTTTCCAAAGTTTTCCTGGAATTCATCTTCCCCACTTGGGGTATCCTCTCTCCCATCTCTAGTGATAGAGGGTCATACTTCAATGGATTATTCAGGAAATTGGAAAGACAACACGCATTAGTCGAAGACTCCACTGCCCTTACCACTGTCAGTCATCAGGAGCCAAAGAAAGAGCCAACAGCATCGTTAAGAGCATCCTTGCAAGGATGCCAACTGGCTAAACTATCTGAAGAGTTGGACTTAGACTATGAGTGCTGCCCGTCGCTCTTATGACTCTCAGATCTTCACCCCGATCTCTGCATTAGTTGTTCCCTTTTGAAATGATCACAGGGGGGACCATGAGGATGTGTGATTCATCTCGACTAGTGGAAGATTCTAACTTAACTCAATCTGACACTCTTAGATACCACCAAGGCTTAATAAAACATACCATCCTATGATCAACAGGTCAAGGTAGCCTTCCCTTTAGAATTTCCCTTTAGAACCAAACCCACCTGGATTCCTAATTTTTATTCCGTTTCTTTACCCTTATTCTTTGCCTAGAAACTTTCCTGCTCTTCCCACAGTAACTCCCTGCCTTCACCATGACTTTCTCACCTGAGATTAGTCTTCAGCTTCACTTTCTTGTCCTCAAATTTAGGAGCTCCTGTCCCTCCTCCTGCCCCCACCCCCTTTTCTTTGCCTCCCAGCAGGGCTATTTTGCCCAAAGAACCTTTGGCAAGCTTGAGATGAACTAGTTACCATTCCCCATAATGCAACAGACTTGGTACTGTGCTCCCGTTGCCATGGAGACATCTGGCATTTCCCACACCCCTTTGAGCAATTGGGACACCTACTTTGCTATAACACATCCTTTCTTTCTCTCCACTGGACAATCACCCATCGTAACAGGACAATTATCCACACTGACAAAAACCCCACGCCTATTCCAGTCTATCACTGCAAGGGATGTGTCTGTTTCCATTGTAATTTTACCGCTGGCCCCTTTTTGAGAATGAGCATTTGTCATTACATTTAATTAGTTGTCAGCAAATCCAATATAAAGCCTCTAAGCCACTGTAGGTTCCCCAGATATCCCTCATATGAATGGATGTGCCCCCATTACCCCCCAGCCTAATTTTTCTGACCCAGCATAACCACACAGAGACCACCTCTGATAAATCCATTCCCTACCCTCAAAATTTGTATTAGTTGGTCACCCTCAGCTGTCAGATAATTATTATAAACCTTGACTAGTTCTGAATGATTCTTATTTTGTCTGCAGAATCCAAGCTGTTACCAGCACACTTGACTGTATCTTGTTATCTCACCGATCTCATCAATCCCTTCATATTGCAGGATTCTCCACAATGTTCTTTCTCTTTTGAACTATCTATATAAAGCAATCACCCACCCTCTTTGGTTCATTTCACTCTCATTATAGAAAAAAAAAGTGTTTCCAGAACATCATAGGTCCCCTTGCAGGTGATCTCAGTTCCTGGGGAAAAAATTTAAAGAAAACAGCTACAGAAATGAGCCTAAGTTCTATCCACAATCTTACTACTTTTCAGGAAAGCTTTGCTACACTTTGGGTACAATCTTTAGGGATCGACTGCCTGGCTGGAGAAGTTAGACTCAACAACAGAATCATGTTCTCATTATTAAAGCAATTCACCATGTCCCTGGATAACATGATCACTGGACCCAAACCAGTGACTTGACAATTATGAGAAACCCAGTGCTCTGTTCTCCATAATTTCATGGCCCTTGAAATAATCCTGGCTGCAGAGGAGGCACTTGCACCGTGGTAGGAAGCAATGGCTTCGCGTTTGCCTTGGCAGTATATCTGATGTCTTTGCCACAACCAGGAAAGCTTGAGAGGCAAAGAGGTTTGTTGCATCGCTGCCATCAAGGTGACGTCAGCAAGGAAAGACAATGGGTCCTGGGACTTCTGCTGGATCCCTGAAGGTCTACAGAGTTGGGCATATAGATTATTTTAGCCTCTGATCTTTGTCTTTCTGTTTATCTTCAGATGTGTCCCTCTCATTAAATGTCTCATGGGTCAAACAGTACAGCAATTAGCCACTGTCACCAAGTCTCAACAGATGGTTCAGCTGGTCCTAAATAAAAAAAGGCAATCAAATGAGAAATAGACTTATATTGTTCACAGGAAAAAAGAATGCCTCTTCTTTCCTCGAACAAGAGGGAGTACTGACAAAGATTCTTTGCTTGGTCAAACTTTATCAGGCTTCTGAATATTCTCCTAGGCCCATGTGTTTACTTCCTTGTAAAATCCAGCTTTAGAAAATAATGCTGCCAAGGCAGTTTAGCAAGCATCCCCCACCCTTGATACCTGATCATCCTCAATATCTGATCAAAAATTTTCACTCTCAGCTCTTGTTATCTGCTTATCCTGGCCTGCCTTTAGCAGGAATCCTGTTAGGTTGGATCGGCCAGAATTCCCTCAGACTTGATATGTTGTCTTAGCAATTTTCCATCCACTGATCCCCTGCTCCTTGCCTATAAATCCCCACATATATCTAGTGTATTCAGAATGGAGACCAGTACTATACTGGGGTCTCTCTTTCTCTATTGCAATAGTCCTGAATAAAATTTGTCTTCACCACCGACTTCTGGCTCTGGTTTTCTTTGATTAGGTATCTGAGGGCATACAGGAGTAGATTCCTCAGAGGGGAGGCTTTGGGATTATGACATTTTTCTTTTTGGACCACCTTTAACCCAATGTCCCTTTTCCTTGAAATGTTTGTATGTGTCCCAGTCTACCCAAGGTTGCAGGGAAGTTGAGCTGGCTCCAAGGCCTTGGATGATGCCCCCTGAGTTGTATCAGTTGGAGAGCCATGAGTTTGCATTGTTTAGATTATGTAGATGCCGGTGCATTTTTGTGGTGGTATGCTAAAGCATGGATCTCAGAGAGGGGAATTTTGCTAATTAATATGATGTTAGTTAATACAAATAGCCTCTCAGTTCAGCATGGCGCTCATTAACAAAACTGCTAACTAAAGCAGATGCCACGCAATCATGTAGAATTAAATCTGTATAATCCTTCCAGATGTTTTCTAAGTGGTGTTTGTAGTTAGAGGCTGATTTCTCTCTTTGTTGTCTGCCTTCTCGAATCTTTGATGGGTAAATTTTAGATAAGAAGGCCATGGGACTAGAATCTAAAATTTAAATATAAATTTCTTCTGATCTCTCTATCTCTGTGATAGGCCCCAGGTATATCTTGGTTTAACTGTCGGTCTTACTTAATTTGGGATTCTCAAACCAAAGGGAGGTATCTCTGGGTCCTACGAGAAGTTGGATTAGTTGGTAAAGATTTGAAGCCCCGGAGAAGATGCCCCTAAAACTATCCTAAATTGTGTAGAAAATTCCTCCCTTCAGTATAGTTTTACTTTCAGACCTACCTCTTCAGAAGGCTATAACATGACAACCATTGCAATTGATGACCTTAAGGTGGTCGCCTTCAGCCTTAGTCACAAACTCTGCTTCCCCTTTAAGTCTTGAGGTTTCCCTGTATTTAATGATGACATCTACCATTTGTTGGATGCTTATTAAATGTTAGATACTGTGTTAAGTTTGCCTGGTAACTCTTTTAATCCTCAAATAGCTCTATGAGGTCAGTATTATTATTTTCATATTATAGATGAGGACACAGAAGTTCGGTAATGTGTCATGGGTCACACAGCAAGTTAGGGTCAGGCCAGAGTTGAACTCAAGTCTGTCTGGCTCAGCAGCCTGAGCCCTTGACCACTACACCAGTCTTCCTCCATCATCTCACACTGCGACGTTCTTCCCCTGAGATGGTCTCAGATTCTTAGGTCCAACTCAAAGCAAATGGCCTTGTTTGGATATGATTTAATCCTGTTTTGATTTGAAGGATTTTTCTATTCCCTAAAGGTTTTGCAGTGGTGAGGATGGGTTGGAAATTCCCACAGTCACCCAGAGAAGCTTAATATGAATTTTTTGATTCACATTTTTTAATTCGATATAATGGATGCAAGAAACTTGTAGTTTTCCCTTCTAGGAAAGATATTTGCAAAAGACATAGTACCATGGCAATCTCTTAGCAGCTATCTCATGTACTTATGGTATAGAAAAAAAATACATCTATATCTGTATCTATCTGTATCTACATATCTTTTTTTTTTTTTTTTGTCTTTTTGTCTTTTTCCGTGTCCGGCAACGGATCGCAACCCTCAGTGTTGCCCCTGTACCAGACCGGGGACCGGCAACGGGATTGCAACCCTCGGCGTTGCTCCCGCGCCTCGCTCAGCCAGTGAGCGGGAACCAGTCTGCATGTGGGATCCGAACCCTCGGGCGGGAGCACCGCCGCGCTTCCCAAGTGGCGCACTATCCAGTGCGCCACCGGGCCGGCCCTGTATCTACATATCTTAACCATCTTCTCTGATTCCTGTCTTTGAGGAAGAAATCCACATAGAAATTTAGTATACTATTTCTGATGAAACCTAATAGCCAGAGCTGAGCCTGAGAGCTCCGCACATCTCTGCTGAACTCTTTGCTTTATTGCCCTGACTTCAAGGCACAGATGGGGAACGAACAGCAGCATGGAAGTTCAGTCCTTAAATATCGCCATCCCCTGCTCAAATGCTGGATTCCCACGATAAAGGTGAAAACCACTTTACAAAGCAATAGTACAATATCTTGGATTATCCAAAGGGGGCACATATGGAGATAGGATTTGGAGCAGTGGTGAAGTTTGGGGGAGAGAGCTTCCTAATATCGATTGTTCCTCCAATAATATCCTCTTCGGTGACCCGGATTCTCCATTTTCCCAGTTAATCCGTCAACTTCGCTCTTAGAAACCAGATGCTGCAGATGATTTGGGTGCCACTATTCATTACAACTCAGCAATCAATTTCTTGGTTTGGTACCAGTGATCACAAATCACTGACTATAACCAGAAAGTTTGCCATAAGAGAGTTACATAATATTTTGATTTCCCCTGTCTGCTTTCAGATGGGAAAACTTGAACCGAAATCTGTCTCTTCTGCTGCATCTTAGAGTCCCAAGATTGATATTCCTATAGTTGGTTATTGCATCTCCTAAAGCCTTGCCCTTACTGGTCTTATGAGACGAGCCCCAGCAGACAATTGCTGTTTGCTTAACCAAGTGCTTTACCATGGCCTGCTTCCCATCTTATTTTATTTTATACCAATAAAATACTATATTTTTCCTATGGGAAACTACATACATGTATATATATGTGAGTGCATGTGTGTGTAATAAATACAGAGGAACAGGCTTATAAGGATATTAAAAAATCATATCAATGTTTGCCAGATTACCACTGCTTGGGGACTGGCAATCAAACGGGTCTTTAGCCTTCTCATTAAAGTTGTTTTTTCTTTAATTTTTATTTTTATTGAAGCATAATTGATTATGCTTATTTTGGGGGTTCAATGTTGACTACCATCACCTGTGTACAATGTATGCTGATCAAATCAATATTATTAGCAAATTAATTACTATAAATCATACTTATTCTTTATGCCCCTTGTCCAATCTCTCCCCCCACCTCTCCCCTCCCACTTCTAATAACCATAGATTTCTTCACTCCTTCTGAAAAATTAACATTTACTCTGTTGATTTATTGCCTAGATGATCTGTCCAGTGCTGAGGGAGGGGTGTTCAGATTTCCCACTGTTATCATAGAGCAGATGCTTCTTCTATTACTCTGGAGTGGGCTTTCTGGAGAGAGACATCCTCTTCTTTTTTTTGGTCTCTGCTGGTGACTCCTTGTGTCAATGCAGTTGAGTGGCTGGCGGGCCACCTGCATGGTGGCTGTGGCTATTGCTGCAGTGTCTAGTCGCTTTTGCAGCAGCATGGCTATTGCAGTAGCTGTAGTGGACCACCTGTGCAGAAGTGGTGTTTTTGGCATGCTCCTTGCCTGGTTGCAGGGGGGCAGCCCCGCAGCGGCAGCGGTGTGCCTGGTTGCTGGAGCTGCTTCCCATCTTAGGATGGGGAACCCCTCACTAATCTTGACCTCACCTCAATTTTTCCATCCCATGCAGACTTACTGAAGGTGCCAGTTCAAAAATGAGTCTAGGGGGCCAGACCGTGGCTCACTTGGGAGAGCATGGTGCTGACAACACCAAGTCAAGGGTTAAGGTCCCCTTACCGGTCATCTTAAAAAAAAATGAGTCTAATGTTAACCATACCACTCTGAAAAGTATAAGAGAGGACAGAAAGAAGAGGTTACCAGCATTCTATGGAGTTTAGTGCTTATGAAGGGAAGCTTTTCCTTTGCTTTTGCCAACATGAGGGAGGGGCAGGGTTTTTTCTCTCTAAAGCCAGGGTGGAAGAATCCAAGAGAAGTTCTCTAAAGACTGGGATGTCTCTTAGAAAAGAAACGTTTAAGGTAAATTCTTTTTGTCTCTCCAAATCCATTTTCTACTCTTATGCACTTCTTGTCTCTTCCCTGGAAGGATGAACTGATGGGTTATACTAATGGGCTCTCACACCATCTGGTTGCTAGTTGGGTTTGCCCCTGGGGAGCCCCAACAAGAGATCATAGGGAGGGAGGGGGAAGGACAGGGTGTTTATTCCCCTGCCACCCTCCCTCAAAGGTCATTTCAGGCTGCATGACCTGACAAGAGGACCCTGCTCCTCTCGAGGTGGCCTTCTCTAGATAACTTTCTCTAGGTTTAGTCACTGCTCCCTTTCCTTTTTCCTTTGGGCCTTGGGGTGGTGACAGTTACACTGCTGCCATTTTTAGGTTCCTGCACCATTCCTTTGTTGTTCTCTTGCACCAAATCCAGCCCTTCACAGGTAGCCCCTCTCTAAATTACCCTTTCTCTAATCATCCTAATTTAAGTGTGCCATCTGTTTTCTATTGCATCCTTGACTGATGTAGGAAAAGTGGCAGAATATGACTTTCCTAGTGCCATCACTGGAGTGTAAATGAATTAAAGTTATCATAAGAGTTTGAGATCTTAGAAGTATAGAGCTTTGTCCTTTTCAGTCCTCTTCCTCTATTATGGAGAAGAAAAGGGGGATATTTGACATACTGCTTCTGAATTTGGTGGCATATTTTAAGATAGCAACTCCTGGGCCGGCCTGGTGGTGCACTCGGTAGAGTGCGGCGCTTGGGAGCATGGCGGCGCTCCCGCCCAGGGTTCGGATCCCATGTAGAGACTGGTCTGCTCACTGGTTGAGTGCGGTGCGGGCGCAACACCGAGGGTTGCGATCCCGTTACCGGTTATGAAAAAAGACAAAAAAAAAAAAAAAAGATAGCAACTCCTGTTTGCTACTGGTCTGGAGATTTTTGAATGAAGGAATCTCACTGGAGGTTTTTGAATGAGACACTAGAAGTCCTGGAAGAATCACATGTATTGTGACATGGGAGAAGATGGGAGCCATTTCAACTCATCCCGCTTCTCTGCAGTCCTTACAGTATATAGAAGAGGGTGTCAGTGATTCCTGCAGCTCCACATGGAGGGGCATGGAGGCTGGCAGAATGGCAGAAGCCATGGGACTGCCCATTTTCTCCAGACCAAACAATAGGACATCCAACCTGAAAATGGCAATGGTATATTACACCGATGAAATATGGTTCCTGCTCTAGGGGTAGTTCTTTTAATAGCAAAAGTAGGCGTAAAGCTGAACACTTGTGCTGAGAAAACCAAACATTGCCTATATGAATCATCATACCCACACAGCTAGCCAGAAGCAGATGGCAGAGATACCTTTGACCAGTCACTTAGGCAGAGTTTCTCCATTCTGTCTTAGCTTCCTTCATAGAGGGCGTATGGGAGTATGAAACCCAAACAAAGAAAGGGAAAGTGTATGAAAAACAGGTCAGCCTTCTCCTTCATCCTAAGGCTCTAGGTCCAAAAATAGATGTAGCTTGAGTTAGAACAGGTGGAGAGGAGCATAGTTCAGGAGTGGAGGGTGGAAACAAGGAGATGAGCTTAGAGTGCACTTTGAGGTGGAAGTTATAAAAGAAGCGATCTTGAATGTTGAAGTAAGACTAAACAAGAACGATTGGGAAATTGTGGACTCAGGGAAGAAATCATTATGCAGACCTCTATTTAGTAGGAAGAAGTTATTGGAAAAGGAACTCAGGTTCTGTTTATATTTCAGCTCTTGAGGCTCATCACTCCTTGGTTTCATAACTTATTTCTGTGTGTTTTAGTCTGTTCTGTGTTGCTATAACAGAATTACCTGAGACTGGGTAATTTATAAAGGAAAGAGGTTTATTTGGCTTACGATTTTGGAACAGCTGCATCTGGCATGGGCCTCAGGCTGCTTCTACTCATGGCAGAAAAGCAGTGGGTACAAGATCACATGGCAAGAGGAAGCAAGAGAGAGAGAGAGAGAGAGGAGGTGCCAGGGTCCTATAAACAATCAGCTCTCACGGGAACTAATAGAGCAAGAACTCACTCATTAATCCCCCCTCCTCCAGGGAGAGCATGAATCCATTCATGAGGGATCTGCCCCCATGACTCAATCAGTTTCCAACACTGCCACATTGGGGATCAAATTTCCACATGAGTTTTGGAGGGGACAACACATCCAGACTCCATCACTTTCCTTTTGTAAATGTGGACTCACCCCTGATAGGATCTTATGTATGGCAGAGTTGATTGCTCTAGAGACCTACTTCATACTTAAACAACAAAGGGGGATTTATTGGAAGGACACTGGGTATCTCACGGAACCCAAGGAGGAGAACTGAGCTGGGTCCCATAGGACCTGGAAAATCCTCAGGAACTCACAATTTATCTCTTCTCTTCTCTCCCCACTCATAATCCTCAGGAAAGAAAGAGTGGCTTCATGGACTGAATGAAAAAAACATGATATGTGTAATATACTGCAGGTGAGTTTTAATGAAGTCTCAGTTGTGTTTGAACTGATGGGTGACTGAAATCTGAAAAACGGTGGAGGGAATATGCTGCCAAAATGTAAGACAGGTCTTCTTCAGACAGAAGTTAGGCTCCTGAGCATAATGGTAGGCTGCAGAGTGGAGATGAAGTTTGTCATGAGTTGAAGTCAATGTGGTAGATAGGAGAGTATTTCCAGTTTTGAGGAGGAAGGAAAGAGGGTTTTATTGGTGAAAAGGTGAACTTCAAAAGGAGAGGATGAACTTCAACTGAGAGATGGCAGCAAAACAGCTATGTGGACATGGCTGGGTGGGAGCAGAGAATGTTGTGACCACTCATGTTCCCAGGATTCTTGAGTATTGGGAGATGGGGCTGCAGTAGACGGGGTAGCATCAGAGAGAAACTGGATTTTGCAATAGAAGTTTCTAAATCACCTACACTTTAACTTATCAGGTGACTGACCCTGTCCATCTGCTCCAAACAAGATAGACATGCTCATAGCATGTCAATGCACATCGCCAATAGGCTAATTTCTGACACACCTGGCACTTTGATGCCCACCAGTTAAGCTTTGTTTATCAAGAATAGTTGTGTAAGTTGACAAAAGTGATTATCAGATTTGTTATCATAATTATGCAATTTATAGACAAACTGATGAAATAGGAGTATAAACATACAGGCATGGTTTTTATTAACACCAAGTTGAATACTTACTATATAAACAGGAATCGTTAGAAAAATCACTGTCAAGTTAACAACTAGGAATAGGCAAGACAACTGTAAAAGATCTGGAGAAAACTGTAAAGATCTAGAGAGACGCTGCATTTAGTCTTCTCCCTCATAAGAACCTTTAGGTTCTAGCTCTGTTTTAAATACATGTCAACTCATCTGGGTGTGGTTTATGCAAGAAAGACCTAGGGGAGCTCTTATTACAGACCCACACTCAAAGAAAAAACTTTGGCCTTCTATAAAAACATTCACCAACGGCTCTATATTTGTGATTTCAGTTTAAAATAAAATGTTTCAGGATACTTCTGTATACATTTTGGCTCCCACTTTAGCCAACTATTTTGGCTGGCTATTTCAACGTGAGGAGATGGAATGGGCACTCTAGGTCTTCTGTTCACAGGCACAGGAGGTCCAGCAAAGAGGCAAGCCGGAGTGAGTGGGAGTGTCTGGGGAGGGTGGATGGAAATGACCCGGAGAAGGAATCCGGGGCTGGGGGGATATGTACCGAGTACAGCAATTGTCCCTGAGGTGGATGAGGGGGATAAAAAACTGGGGGATGGGGGAGAATTGGTCCCGAAGGGGGCATGCCCTTAGGGCACATAGGTGCTCAGCCTGGGCTGCTGACCCCAAAGAGCCCAATGGAAACTTCATGACTGGACCTCAAGGGGATCCCAAACTCCCCCTCTTGGCTGGACAACAAACCCATCTACTTCACCCGTTCAGCATTAGCTCATTCCTGCCCTCGGCAAAACCCCTGCATCCTTGCCAAGATGGTTTACTCACTTTTCATTGGAAAACACTCCCATACTTCAAGCCATTTCACCTCCCTTATCTCCAGCGCCTTTGGCTATCATTCACTTTTTCACCAAAATTGGGTCAGGGTGACTGCCAGCGCGTTGCTGTCATCGTCTGCGGGCCGCCTGCTCAGCTTAGGGCAGGGCGGTGCAGGCTGGCATCGGGGAAGGTCCGCCAGGTGAATGAGGGCGCGGCTTCACCTTGAGACGCTGAAGAACCCTGGATGCACCTGCATCTGAGCGGGGGAGGACCCTGGAACCCAAACACAACAGGGACTCGGGTCTGGGTGTGGTTCCCTGGGGCTGAGTCTCAGATCCTCTTATTGCCGATTGCTCCCCAGGCCCCTCTCAAGGCCTGGGCAAGATGGGCAAGTACAGAGTCCGCGTCGCCACCGGGGACTCGTTCTTGGCGGGCTCTGGCAACCTGGTGCAGCTGTGGCTGGTGGGCGAGCATGGGGAGGCGGACCTCGGCAAGCGGCTGCGGCCCGTGTGGGGAAAGGTCAGTGCCGACTGCGACCGGGCGCGGAGAGTCAGGGACCTGGGACGCTGCGGGTGCCACCGGGGGCGAGGACGAGGAGCCGGCGGGCGCGGGATTCTCGGCGGCGAGAAGCGCCCGGATAGCGGGACCAGGCGATGAGGTTGGGCGTACGTGGGGTGCCTGATTAGAAACGGAAAAGCGACAGGAACGGGAGAGACGAGTGGGATTTACCTGCTGGGTGGAGGGAGGAGGGACGAGACGCGGTTGGGGGCCGGGAGGCTGGAGCCCCGCAGGGTGGGTTCTGCCCCGTCACCTCCGCCTGGTTCAGGTCTCTCTCGGGTGTCCTCCGAGGGGAGAGCAGAGCCACGCTTCTCGGAAGGCGCCCCGACCCTGCTGCTCTCTCTGAGGACCCCGGAGCTGGCCCTGAGCTACGTCCTGCCTGCAGGAGACGGAGTTTGAGATCGACGTCCCCCTGCACCTGGGGCGCCTCCTGCTGGTGAAGCTGCGCAAGCACAAGGTCTTGCTGGATTTTGACTGGTTCTGCAAGTGGATCGCGGTGCAGGGCCCCGGGGGCGCCCAGGGAGAGGCCCTGTTCCCCTGCTACCGCTGGGTGCAGGGCGACGGGATTATCTGCCTACCGGAGGGCACTGGTGAGGGCGGTGGGGAAGGGTGTGCGGCACCTGGCGGGCTGGGGGAAGAAGGGGGTCGGAAGGATGCTGTGATGTAAAAGCACAGATGGGAGTGACGAAGGACAGGGCGAGAAGTGAAAGAGGGTGCGGCTGGGGACGATGGCTGAGGGAGAGGTGTCCAGGGAGATCGCGTGTTCTTGTGTCCCCGTCCGCCAGCGCGGACTGTGAGCGATGACCCTCAGAACCTGTTTAAGAAACATCGGGAGCAGGAGCTGGAGGAAAGAAGGAAGGTGTACCGGTGAGCCCGGGGTAGCCCCTGATCCTCTACCAGATCCCAAGAAACCCACCGCCCCGCTCACCCCTGACTCCGCGTTCTTCCTCCAGGTGGGGCTCCTGGAAAGACGGGTTAATCCTGCCTATAGCGGGGAACACGCAACGGGACCTTCCCAGGGACGAGCGATTCCTCGAGGACAAGGATTTAGACTTCACTCTCTCTCTGGCAAAAGTGTGGGTGCCAGGTTGAGGCTGGACACTTGCCTCCCAGGATGCAAGGGGAGAATCCTTTCTTGACCTTCTTGCACTTCATTCTTTCCACAGGTTGAAGGATTTGGCCATTAAGGGGACACTGGATTTCGCAAATTCTGTAAAAAGGCTGGAAGATTTCAAAAAAATATTCCCACGTGGAAAGACTGCCCTGGCCGGTCAGTTACCACAACCTCCCCAAACCTATATACATATTTCCAACCCAGGGGTTTGAATGAAGAGGGAGAGACGTCAGTGGGACCAGGCTCAGAGCTCACAGAGCTCCTCAACTGACCTCCCTAGAGCGGGTTTGTCATTCCTGGAAGGATGATGCCCTCTTTGGGTACCAGTTTCTCAACGGTGCCAACCCCATGCTCCTGAGGCGTTCTACAAGCCTCCCAGCCCGGCTGGTGCTGCCTCCGGGGATGGAAGACCTGAAGACCCAGTTGGATAAAGAACTCCAGGTGCTGGGCTCCCTCTGCTAACCCAGCACCCCAGCCATCATCACACCTCCTTCCTCTTTGCCTTCTGCTCCTCTCCTCTCCTCCCTTTCCTTACCTCCTCCATCTACACTCCCTGCATTCACACCCACCTCCATCTGCTCCTAGGGTTTCTCCAGCTCATCACTACTGACATTATGAGCCAGATGATTCTCTACTGTGGGGCTGTCCTGGGCATTGTAGGATACTTAGCAGCAATCATTGGCTTCTACCCACTAGATGCCAGTAGCTTCTCCCCACTTGTGACCACCCAAAAGTCTCTAGATATTTCCAAATGTCCTCTGGGGGGCAAAACTACCCCTTGTTGAGAACCGCGGATCTACACCGTCTCCTGCTGTATCTCCTCCTCTTCTTCCTCCTCTTCCATCTCCACCTTTGCTGCTTCCTCCTTCCTTAGATGTATCTCAACCTTATGGAAGAGCTCAAGCTTCTGGAGGTAAACAGCAGGACAGACTGGACAAAGCTCTGGAGACCTGGACCTATTTTGGGGGGCGGCGGATGGATAAAGGAAATATTTTGTTCTACATTTGGCTAAAGCCTGTAGAGGAGGGGATAAGGGTAGAGTTTGGTTGGGAGTGGTGGTCCGTGGTGGAAAGCCAGAAGCTTTGCCTCAGGGATCTCCAAGTCTGATGGAAGACGCCAGGCATGGAAACCTTGCCTTGGACCTGGGGAAAGTGACTGGTGTTTAAAGTAAAAGACTTGGGTGGGTAGAGGAAGGATCTACCCTGGCAAAGGAGAGAAGATGGGTCCAGAACTGATTCCAACCCCTTTATCTATCCCTGCCCCTGACCCTACAGGCTGGATCTCTGTTTGAAGCTGATTTCTCCCTGCTGGATGGGGTCAAGCCTAATATCATCATTTTTAAGCAGCAATATGTGGCAGCCCCTTTGGTCATGCTGAAGCTTCACCCTGATGGAAGACTCTTACCCATGGTCATCCAGGTAAGAGGACCCAACTCTCTTTCTTGCAGACATTGATCCCCTTTAGGGACATGGACACATGGGTCCTCAGCCCCCACTCTCTCTCCTGCTCTAGCTCCAGCCGCCTCGTCATGGATGCCCCCCACCTCTGCTCTTCCTTCCCTCAGACCCTCCCATGGCCTGGCTCCTGGCCAAGACGTGGGTCCGTAGCTCTGATTTCCAGCTGCACCAGTTACAGTCACACCTGCTGAGGGGACACCTGATGGCTGAGGTTATTTCTGTGGCTACACTGAGGAGCTTGCCCAGCCTGCATCCAATCTACAAGGTATTTCAGCATCTCTGTCATTCTGCATCTGACTGTCCTTCATATTTCACACTCCTGGCCTCGGGAGGCAGCTACCCAGAGTCTAACTTTGTATCACATTAGGTTAGTAGTAATCTCTGTTTGTATGTGGACATACACACACACACACACACACACACACACAGTGCTATGGAAACACCCAGGGCACACACCTACTATGCTATGAGTTGGGGAAAGAGTGAGAGCAGGTTTTGCAAAGAAGTTGAAATTTGGGCCGAGGTGGTTGCCAGGTGGGTTAGTGAGGGGTGGGGACGGTCCTGTCAGAAAGATATGCAGAGGTGAGAAAAGAAAGGAATATGAATAATGGCTGATGTTGGGTGTGACTGAAGTATACGATATGAGTTGGGGAGGAGGAAAGGGAGGTGGGAGGAGACGAGAAGGGAAACCATGTTACTTTGTGGGGAGAAGAATTAAGAGTTGTCTTTCGACCACGTGAGGTTTCCACTGCTTATAGAGATCTGTTTGCATATGTCTGGAGGGCAATTGGATACTTACATCTGAAGTTCCTGGAAGAGATAAGGGTTGAAGATATAGATTTGAGTTATTAGGAAACAGAAGTATCTAAAACCACTGTATGAAGTGAAAGTCTCTAGGGTTTGTCGATATAGCAGAGAGTTTGGTTCAGTATGTAACTCTAGGATGCTTCAACCTTTATAAATTTAGAGGAGGGAGTGGAGTGAGAAAAGGAGCCAGAGCAGGGACATCCATGGAAGTAGGAGAAACACTAATAAATTTGAGTCATGGCAGCCAGGAGGAGAAAGTGTTTCAAGAGGGGAGCATGATGTGTGTCTCAAATGCTGCTGAGAGATCAACCAAGTAACAGAGAAGATATTTGAATTTGTCAATTTGGAAGTCATCGGTTAATATACTGACAAAAAATGTGAGGTGAGGAAGGAGAGACAATATTAGGTGACTTTTAAGATTTGCAGTAAAGGTGAAGCAAGAAATGAGGAGGCTGCTGGAGAAGGATGTGGAGTCAGGTGAGGGTTTTCTTTTTTAGAATATCCAATAGTAAGAGTGTGTGTGTCTGAGAGAGAGAGGGGGGAGAGAGAGAGAGAGAGGGAGAGAGGGAGAGGGAGAGGGAGAGGGAGAGAGAGAGAGGGAGAGAGAGAGTTGCAGGAGTGACGTCCTGGGGAAGGCAAAAGGGGATGGGTTCATATGTGGGGACCCAGCTAGTTTTTTACTGTGAAAATAAGTGAATTCCTAAAACCTTGACCTTGGGGGGCCCCGAGAAGACGTTTTCCCATCTCTCTTCTCCCAAATCTTAGCCTGACCCAATCCAACGGGAAGTCTCTCATTTTCTTGGAGACCACCCCCTCTCTCCGTTTCTGTCACTGGTCCTTTGATATCCCTTCCCCTCATGGATCCTGGGATATCTCTTATTTGACTATGTCCTATTTCTTTTTTCCATGATCAGCTCCTGATCCCACACTTTCGCTACACCATGGAGATCAACATTCTGGCCCGGAGTAGTCTTGTCTCCGAATGGGGGATTTTTGATCTGGTATGGAAATGGATGGGTAAAGAAGGAGAGTTCAGTGTTGGAAGAATCCCAAGGGTTGTTTCCCTCACCCACTCCTCCCCCAAGCTCTGCCTCCTTGAACGAAGTCCTCTCTGATCTGCCTCACACCCGAATAGCCTCGTGGTTAAAGGGGCCTGAGAAGGACCATTAACCTTGAATCTTCTGATCCTAATCCCCCCCCAACCTGGCATAGCAAACCCTATTGTGTCTGCCTCGGGGTTGTCCTCAGGTGGTGAGCACTGGTAGTGGAGGCCACGTGGACATCCTCCAGAGAGCCACAGCCTGTCTGACCTATCGTTCCCTCTGCCCTCCTGATGACCTGGCTGACCGCGGGCTCCTGGATGTGAATTCTTCTCTCTATGGCCAAGATGCCCTTAGGCTGTGGGGAATCATCAGCCGGTGAGGGAGACCCAGAGAGGGAGGAAACGAGGGGGACTGTAGGTCCAGGAGGCCCTCCACTGGCCACCTGAGGCTGAGTGCCTTCTTCCCCGGGGAGCAGGTATGCGGAGGGGATGGTTGGGCTTTTCTACAAGAGTGACCAAGCTGTGAAGGATGATCCAGAGTTGCAGGCCTGGTGCAGAGAGGTCACTGAGACTGGACTGCAGGGGGCACAGAACCGGGGGTAAGGCACAGATTCCCCCCAGCGCCCTTATGTCAACACCCACCCATCTGTCACTAATCCTCGTCTTCTCACATCATAAGACACCTTACCTTGAGGACACTGAAAATCTCCTGGACCTCTCTGGAGGTTCCTCCAGAAATCTTAATGATCTGTCCTGGTTTCCCCAGCCCCTTTCTTTCTCACCCTTCCATACAGTGTTCTCCCTCCTCCTGCACTAAGAACTTCCTCTGGAACCAGATACACAACTTCTCTTAGGTATTTTCCTTCACTCTTTCCTACCCTCTCCTTGTAGCTGCAAGGTTCATCCCAAGTGCATAAATATTTGAGAACATGCTATACGTGAGCCATAGAGTTTAGAGGCCAGGATCACAGACTGAAGTTCTTTTCTGTATCTCCACATATCTTTCACTGCCTGAGATCTGCCTCATGTCCTGGTTCCAGAGTCTCTCATTTTCCTTATTTCATCCAGGTTCCCCATGTCCTTGGAGTCTCGGGCTCAACTCTGCCACTTCGTTACCATGTGCATCTTCACATGCACCGGTCAGCATGCTTCCGCCCACCTGGGCCAGGTAACCTGCATGATCGACCCCCAGGGGTTCCAGGAAGGTAGAGGATGAGGGATCAAATGCCTGGGTCATTAGCCTGGGCTTCTGAGTGGCTCTTCTGCCTGCAGCTAGACTGGTACTCCTGGATTCCTAATGGCCCATGCACTATGCGGAAGCCCCCACCCGTCTCCAAGGACGTGACAGAGAAGGATATCGTGAACTCACTGCCCAGTCTCCACCAGGCCCGTATGCAGAAGACTTTCACAAAGTTCCTTGGCAGACGCCAGCCTGTCATGGTTAGAAACAGATGCCTGCCTGGGTCTGGGAGGAGGAGGCAGCTTGAAGCAGGGGTAGTATTCTTAGCTGAGAGGCCCAAGAGAGCCATCTAGTTTCCCCCTCACAGGTGGCCCTGGGGCAGCATAAGGAAGAATATTTCTCAGGCCCTGGGCCCCAATCTGTGCTGAAGCGATTCCAGGAGGAGCTGGCTGCCATGGACAAGGAGGTCGAGGTCCGGAATGCAGGCCTGGACCTGCCCTATGAGTACCTTCGGCCCAGCATGGTGGAGAACAGTGTGACCATCTGAGACGCCTTGCCTATCTCAGCTCCAAAGCTCCACCGTCCCTAAGTACCTTTGAGAACTCCACCCTCCTTGGCCACATCCTTTGGTGAACAGACTATCCCCCAAACCATGCAGTTGGGGTGCCCAGAGCTGCCCATGACACAAGAAATATGTTCCCTTTAGTTATTATTAAGAAAATTATAACTAGATGATGGATTCTGGCCAACCAAGAAATAACTTTGGAAGCGGAAACTTTGGAAAAATGATTGATGAGATAGCCCTTGAATATATTTAAATGCTGAACCAAGACAAAAATAAAGATGAGGATAACAGTGACAGAGAAAATGTAAATATTCCATATTTTTACTGTGTAGAAGTGATTTAATAAAGAAACAAGAGGGCAAGGGAGAGAGAAGACAAAATATTGAAAAAGCTCAGGTATTGCTTGCTTAATGTTGACGATTTAAGTGGTGGAAGTATAAATGCATTTAAGAGTAAATACAAAAAGAAGGTAAATATTGAAAAAAATGTAATGATGAAGGAAAAAACATAAACTAATGTTATCATTTCTCATATTTAGAAAATGACAGATATTACCTGAAATGAGGTGATTCAGGGCATTATATTAAGTATGATTACAAAGATTACTATTAGATCAAAAATACAAACCTTTCCAAATTGTCTAACTGCAATAAAAAGCAAAGGAAACAAGCCACAGAGTGAAATATTATACTTTATATATATGAATACAATCATATGAAAAAACTAAAAAAATCATATCAATATATGTAAATGATGTAAATGAACATAACATATATTACAAGAAAAATATTTTCATATTGGATGATAAAGAAAAACCCAACTCTATACTGTTTCAGGAGGTACATTTAAAACAAACTGATTCTGAAAGTCTAAAATAGAGGGATGGGCAAATGTATAACAGACAAATGAAAACAAAAGAAAGCAAAGTTTATAATCTTAAAATTAGACAGTATGGAGTTCAGGCCAGAAAGCAAGGCTACTTTCAAAGGCTAAATGGTATAATTCACAATAAAAATATAACAATGATCAATATCAATGCATCAAATAACAACAGCAATTTTCATAGGGCAGAAAATACAGGAGATTCAAGAACACACACTGACGAGTGTGCCAACTGTTTCCTGCTACGGATTCTGATTGCTGTGTGTGTGTGTCTCACAGACACACATGTCATCTCTGCATGTCATCTCTCATGTTCTCTCCTATTTTGCCAATTTGGTGTTCTCAAGCATGGTGGCCACATGTTAAATGTGCAGAGCCACAGGAAGGAGCCTGAGTTTCTAAATTAATGAAGGAGAATCACACACAAATCAGGAACCCTGGTTTTAAACTTTTCAGAAGTGAGAAAAGAATACCCTGTACTTTTATTATCTTTGAACTATTATTTGTTTGGGTTGGTTTGTTACAGCTGTTACATTAACAAATGTACCTTCTCATCAATTAATGAGAAACCCAGCCTTTCCCATATGAAATCTTCCCCTAAGCCTGGAGACAATGAGTTTCAGGCCTGTTAGTTGAAAGAGTGAGGGTACTTCCTGAGGGAAAATCAGGGAGACAGAACCAAGGACTCCGTGGAACTGGTACCTGCATGGTAGAGAGCCACTGAAGAAAGTGGAAGACCAGGAGACTATCGCGTCATAGAAAGAAGAGAGTAAAGTATTTAAACAAAATAAATGTGGCCAACTGTGTCAAATGCTGCTGAGAATTCACATAGACTGCAGTTAACTGTGATAACTATTATTTATACCTAACCAGCAGACTTTCTACCCATTCTGGTAAACTATCCATATAAGGTGGTAGAGGGAAAATGGGTATCCCTGTGATCCAGAGTTATTCAAGGACAGCCTGGTGAACATTTGTTTTTATCTTTCTTTCAGCCCTTCAGAACTAATGTCTGTGTGGAATACTTTTTGTTTGGTTTAGGTGAAGCTAAACGTGCCCATTTCCTACATCCATCTATAGGGACTGGCGCAAGATCAAACCCCGGTTCACTAGAATCCTCCTTGGTACTTTTATGAAGAACAATTGATACTCACTCAACACTGGGGTGACTAAGCTGGTAGAATATGACTGTGAGCCTGTCAGGGGCTATCTTGCTGTCGTGACCATGAGAGAAGGCAAACAGAGGCAAACTCAGCCCTTAGACAGAAAGAGAAGAACTCTGAAGACATTAGATGGTCATCTGGATCCGGCTATACCTGGAGCCATCTATGCCTTGGACTCTCAGTTATATGAACCATTAAATAACTCCTCCTACTCCTTCTATTTTCTTGCTACAGTATTTGTAATTGAAGTCACTTACATCTGAAAGACATAAATAATACAGAAATTAATAACCAAGAGTAGAATTTTAAAAGTAATAGATAATATACAGAAAATTGTCTGAGATGTCATGATATAGGACTTTAGCAATCCTTGTTATCACATGCAAGAAAACATTTCAAGATACTGACTGTGTCTTATAGCCTCCAGTCATATTTTGGAGAGAGAGGCATGCTTTATTCCAAGGTAGCCTCTTGATAGGCTAGAGGCAAGCACATAAAGCTTTATTAGAAAGGGCCATTTATGCCTGCAGTGAGCCATCCACGATGAATTGCATGCTTACAAAAGCCTATTTCTGTGTCCTAACCTAAAATGTATTTGAACAAAGGCAAAAAGATTGGGAAAATCCAGGATGTAGGATTGGAACCTGGGATAAACCCCCAAACTGAAGAAACCTAATTCCCAGTTCCCTCTCAAAAAATGCTTGCTGTGGGCCGGCCCGGTGGCGCACTGCTACAGTGCGCCACTTGGGAGTGTGGCGGCGCTCCCGCCGAGGGTTCGGATCCCACATACAGACCGGCTGCTCACTGGCTGAGCGAGGTGCGGGCGCGACACCGAGGGTTGCGATCCCGTTGCCGGTCCCGGTCCGGTACGGGCGCGACACTGAGGGTTGCGATCCGTTGCCGGCCACGAAAAAAGACAAAAAGGAAAAAAAAATGCTTGCTGTGTATTCCTTGCTGGATAGAGGCAAGAAGTGCCCTTGTAAAAAGTCACCCATGGGGATTAAGTCTTGAAGCAAAGGTCTCATTAGTGGAGGGCCTCATTTCCATAGCCAATTGTTTATTTTGCTCAAGGCAAAGGCTAAGATGGAAGAAGCTAACTGGATGAGAATTAGATGGATAGGCAGAGCTATGAAGCTTGCTACTAAGAACCAGAACAAAACAAAACACTAAATACTGGGGTCCAGAGTCAAAGACCAAATTTAGACACGATCTCTAGCTTTGGATACTGGTCCACAGAATTGCTGGATTTCACACTGCATGAAGTTTTAAGAGATTTGTATAGCCAGAGAAATCCCTAAGCCTAGTGTGGGGAAAATAGAATTTAGTCAGGCTCCCTCGACTCAGGTCTGATTGGGGGTGGTGCAGCACATTTCTTGTAAACAAGTTGTGTGTTGGTGGAGTTAGTGTGCATGTGCACCCATGTATCTTTTTAGTTTGTTGCTATTATGTGCTCTGCAGTTTGTGAAGCAGCCTGGCTGGCAGAGCTCACATCTAAAAATAGAGCATGTTTACTCTGCTGGCAGTTGCTCAGTTTTTCTTTGGACTTTGCTGGTAGCAGTGGAGTTTCTGAGTTTCTTTGTACTGCCTAACTCTTAGACATGTGTGCTGAATAAAGACTATTCTTTCTTCAACCAAGGCTCCGAGGACCTTTTTGCTGGTCACCTAGATCACAGACCTTCGTGTGAAGGGTTTGTGAAAGGGCTCAAGGGGTTTGTGAACACCAGAGACCCAGCCCTAGCTCTACACCTAGTAAACAAGGTCCTATAATTATATAAATCTTACAGAAATCCTCAGGGCTTTTAACTACATCTCCAGAAGGAGATCCTCATCTGTGTCCCTCTTAGACATGTCCAAAGAAGAGAAAGGACAAGGACAAGCAATTATTCTGTTTATTATCTTCCTCCCATTCTAGAATCTAAACTGTAAGAGGACAGAAGTATTTGTCTGTTTTGCTCACCAACATACCTCCAATGCCTAAACAGTGCCTAGTACATAGTAGTTTCATGATTTTTGAATGATTGAGTGAATGAATGAGTGAATCAGTGAACAATCACTAACTCTAACATATGGTATCCCAAGACATCAGCCCTTATTTCCTTGTCCCTTCTGGGGCTGTTTCTTCCAAACGTTGTTCTTTCTCCTCCCAGGTTTCCCTGTCTCCTTCCAGTCTCATGCTCATCTCTGTCATTTCCTCACCATATGCATCTTCATATGCACTGCCCAACACATGGCCAACAACCAAGACCAAGTATGGACAATTGAAAGTCTGCGTCCCCTCAACATCACTCAGCATCTGGGAAATGCAAATCAAAACCACACTGAGATACCATCTCACCCCAGTTAGGATGGCAAAAATCCAAAAGACGCTGAAAGATAAATGCTGGCGTGGTTGCGGAGAAAAAGGAACTCTCATACATTGTTGGTGGGAATCATCAAGTCGAAGGTATACCTGTACCCCAATGTTCATCGCAGCACTCTTCACAATAGCCAAGAATGAGATAATCTTAAAAGATGTTCTGAAGAAAACACTTGCAGTGGTAGTACTAAACAAAACCCTGGCATTTACTGAGGCTGTTGTCGTTATGTTTCTTTGAGCAATGTATAATATTCATTGTTTCTTCTGCTCCTTACACTTTTATTTGAATTTCCTTGATTATTATTTTAGATAAATGTAAAATATGAATAAATTTGGTATGGAATCTGATGGATTTAATTGTAGGAAAGCTCTGAGCAATGTGTTCTTGCTTTGCAAATCCTGGTGCATTACCAAGGCAGAAGAAGAAATGTAAAAGAATAGAGGAGAATTAGAAGTAGGAAGAAGGATATAAGAACCAAAAATAGCACATGCTATCGATTAAAAGATCTATCTTTTTTTTTCTTCTTCACATTTTACCCTCAGAAATCAAGGTGCTAGTTACAATAAATTACATCATAAAACTTGAATATACAGGGCTTTTTTTCTTTTATGGTGGTATATAAGATTATTGTGTACAGTATAGTCCATGAGCTCATACCGTTGAACACACTGAATATTAAGCTGATCTCTAATATGGGAAGTTGTAGGGAGTCACCCGTGATTTTGAGCTGGAGAGGAATAAAATTATTGTGTTTTAATAAGATGTATGGGACAATCATGTAATGCTATGTGTTAGAGAAGTTAAAAACAGGAGACTAGTTAAGAATCTGCATGTTTTTTGCAAGGTATAAATTGCTATGTTGCTAATCCATGTGAGAAATAAAAGGGCATGTGCTTAGACTAGCAGATGCTTGAAGGAGAGAAATGCAGGTGAGAGTCCTGAAATTCAGAGTTCCTACGTGACTCCAGGTTCTTCTCCTGCAGGTGGATTTTTTTTCTGTATCCCTAATGGCCTGTACTCAATGCAGATGCTCCCACCTACCACCATGGAAGATGTGACAATGGCCATAGTGATGGGGTCACTACCTGACATCCAGCAGAGCTATCTTCAGATGTTTTTTGTGTGGCAACTGAGCCGGCGGCAGCCAGACATGGTGAGAGTGAATCTCTGGAACTCTGGTGGGGGAGATACTGACAACTGAAGGGCCATCAGAGTGCAGGACTGGACTCTGGTCCCCAGGTCTGCCACAGGTGCCCCTGGAGCATCACAAAGAAGAATGTTTCTCAGGCCCTAGGCTCAAGGCTATTTTAGGATGATTTCAAGCAGATCTGGACAACCTGGAAAGAGAAATTGTGGCCCAGAATGAGCAGCTAGACCTTCCCTATGAATACCTGAAGCCCAACTGCATAGAGAACAGTATTGCTATCTGAGTCCAAATATGCTCAGATATTTGCTCACTCAAAGACCACAGGCCACCACTATGGTTAGCTATTTCCTTCTGAGTTTTATATCTTCCTGGGTCTGATTTGCTATGTAGTTCTATTTTCTTTGCTGAGTCCCCTACCTAATGTATTGCGAGCCCTGTCCTCACCTCAGGTAGCTTAAGAGAATGTACTTTACCTTGAAACCGCATTCCTTACAGAAATCAAGTGTCTACTTAGGTAGCTTTCTCCTGCCCTGGAAATTTTGCCTCTTCCACTGGTATAATTATTTTTTCCATCATGATAATAAGTTATCCCAGGACTGTATGCTGAAAAGCCCATCCTTCCTCACTGATCTTTAATGCTTACATAAACCAAGTGGCCATAAGTGCTTCTTTTCTCAGCTGTCTATTCTATTCCATTTATATGTTTGTCATATGTTATACCACACTGAATTAATTACTACAGTTTTATAGGCAACATAGCCTACTATTTCATAAGACATATTTAACCAATTTGTTCTTTAGAGGTGCCTTGGCTTATCTTGAAATTTGGCCTTTTATATAAATATTAGAATCAGCTTACCAATTTCCACAAATAAAGACTGTTGAGATTTTTAATAGAATTGCATTGCAATTATATAAAGTTTATAATCATAAGCCAACTTTGTATTTTTCAGATATATCTGTCTGTGTCATTTTATACCTTGTTATATTTTAAAATTGCTAATATTTTGTTTACAATTTTTGCAGTTGTGGTCATCAGTATGATTAGTATATGGTATACAGAAACATACCTTTCTTGAGTTATCTTTGTCTGCTTTTGTTAAGATGGTCCATAGTGAGTTGGATAATGTTCATTTTTGCTATTTTTAAGGAAGATCTTATCTATGATTGGAATTATCTTTCCATGGACTGTTTTACAGAACTTACTTCTAAATCTCTCTAGGTCTGGTAGGTTTAAGTTTTTAAAAAATTTATTGAAATGTAATTGATCGTACATATCTGTGGAGTAGAGGGTTGAATATCAACACCTGTGTGCAATATATGATGCTGAAACCAAGATAATTAGTATATTCAGCATTACATAATATAATAATTTTTGGTGGCCCTTTACCAATTTCTCAATAAACTTCCTCCCTGTCCCTTCCCCACTTCTGGTGGCCTCAGTTTGACAAAATTCATCATCCCTTCAATGAATTATTGTGATTGTTGCTTCTTTCTCCTTCTCTCCCTTCCTTCCTTCCTTCCTTTTGCCCCTACTTATGAGTGAGGACATATGGTATTTCTCTTTCTCTGCCTGGCTTATTTCACTTAACACAATTTTCTCTAAGTCCATCCATGTTGTTGCAAATGGTAGTATTTCATTCTTTGTTATAGCAGAGTAGTATTCCATTGTGTAGATATACCACAGTTTCCTTATCCACTCATCAGATGATGGACATTTGGGCTGGTTCCAGCTCTTGGCTATTATATATAGAGCTGCAGTAAACTCTGGAGTACAGTTATCCTTTCAGCATGATGATTTCCATCCTTCTGGGTATATTCCCAGCAGTGGAGTCACTGGGTCATATGTTAGATCTATCTGTAATTGAGGAACTTTCATATCATTTTCCATAAAGGCTACACCATTTTGCAGCCCCACCAACAGTGGATAAGAGTTTCTTTTTCCCCACAATCTCTCCAGCACTTATCATCGCCAGTCTTTTGGATATTAGCCATCCTAACTGGAGTGAGATGGTATCTCAGTGTGGTTTTGATTTGCATCTCCTGGGTGTTGAGTGATATTAAGCATTTTTTTTTTTTTGTGTGTGTGTGACTGGTAAGGGGATCGTAACCCTTGGCTTGGTGCTCCCAGCGCTGCTGCACTCCCAGCGCCACACTCAGCCAAGTGAGCCACGGGGTCGGCCTGATATTGAGCATTTTTACATGTGTCTGTTCATATATCTTCCTTTGAGAAATGCCTGTTCAGCTCCATTGTCCATTTTTTAATTGGGTTATTTTTTATTGTTGTTGTGAAGTTGAGTTCCTTATATAGTCTGGATATTAATCCTTGTCAGATGTATAGTTTGCAAATATTTTCTCCCACTCTGTTGGTTGTTTTTTTACTCTGTTGATTGTTTCTTTTGCTGTGCAGGAGCTTTTCAGTTTGATATAATCCCATTTGTTTATTTTACCTTTAGTTGCCTGTGCTATTTGGGTCCTATTTGTGAATTCTGTACCTACTCCTACTTCCTGGAGTGTTTCCCCTATGTTTTCTTTAAGGAGTTTTATTTATTTATTTATTTTTCCTTTTTTTGTCTTTTTTCGTGACTGGCAACGGATCGCAACCCTTGGTGTTGCGCCCGCACCTTGCTCAGCCAGTGAGCGGCCGGTCTGTATGTGGGATCTGAACCCTAGGTAGGAGCGCCGCCGCGCTCCCAAGTGGCGCACTGTAGCAGTGCGCCACCGGGCCGGCCCTCTTTAAGGAGTTTTATTGTTTCAGGACGTATATTTAATTCTTTAATCCATTTTGAGTTGATTTTGGTATATGGTGAAAGATACGGGTCTAGTTTTATTCTCATACATATGAGTATTCAGTTTTCCCAGCACCACTTGTTGAAAAGGCAGTCTCTTCCCAGTATGTAGCTTTGCTGCCTTTGTCAAAGATCACATGGCTGTAGGTGTGTGGATTGATTTCTGTGTTCTCTATTCTATTCCATTGGTCTGTGTGTCTATTTTTATGCCAGTACCATGCTGTTTTGGTTATTATAGCTTTGTAATATGGTTTAAAGTCAGGCAGTGTTATGCCTCCAGCTTTATTTATTTTTTTCTCAGGATTGCTTTGGCTATGTGTGCCCTTTTGTTGTTCCATATAAGTGTCTGGATATCTTTTTCCATATCAGAGAAGAATGTCATTGGAATTTTGATGGGGCTTGCATTGAATCTGTAGATCACTTTGGGTAACATGGACATTCTCACAATGTTAATTCTTCCAATCCAAGAGCATGGGATATCTTTCCATCTTCTTGTGTCCTCTCTAATTTCTCTCAACAGTAGTTTTTAGTTCTCTTCATAGAGATTTTTCACATCCTTAGTCAGCTTTATTCCTAAATATTTTATTTTTTTGGTGGCTATTATAAATGGGCTAGCTTTCTTGATTTCTTTTTCTGCATGTTCACTGGTGGAGTATAGAAATGCTACTGACTTTTGTGTGTTGATTTTGTATCCTGCAACTTTGCTGAAATCATTTATCAAGTCTATGAGTTTTTTTAATAGAAGCTTTAGGCTGTTCAATATATAGGATCATATCATCTACAAAAAGGGACAGCTTGACTTCATCCTTTTCAATCTGGTTGCCCTTTATTTCCTTCTCTGATTTCTCTGGCTAGTACTTCCTGCACTATGTTGAATAGGAGTGGTGAGAGTGGGCATCCTTGTCTAGTTTCTGTTCAAGATGATATCAGCAGTGGGCTTATTGTATACAGCTTTAATTATGTTGGGATACTTTCCATCTATGCCTAACTTGTAGAGAGTCTTTATCATGAAAGTATGTTGAATTTTGTCAAATGCTTTTCCAGCATCAATAGAGATGATCGTGTGGTTTTTATCTTTGCTTTTATTAATGTGGTGTATCATATTTATTGATTTGCATATGTTGAACCAACCTTGCATCTCTGTGATGAATCCCACTTGATCATGGTGTATAATTTTCTGTATGTGTTTCTGTATCTCATTAGCTAGTATTTTGTTGAGGATTTTTGCATCTATGCTCATCAAGGATATTGGCCTGTAGTTTTCTACTTTTGATACATCTTTGTCTGGTTTTGGTATCAGGGTGATATTTGCCTCATAGAACAAGTTTGGGACAATGGCCTCTGCTTCAATCTTTTGGAACAATTTGTAGAGAATTGGTATCAGTTCCTCTTTGAAGATTTGGTAGAACTCTTCAGTGAACCCATCTGGTCCTGGGCTTTTCTTTGTTGGGAGCCTTCTGATAATAGCTTCAATCTCTTTTATTGTTATTGGTCTGTTCAGATATTCCACATCTTCTTGGCTCAGTTTTGGTAATTTGTATGCATCCAGAAATTTATCCATTTCCTCCAGATTTTCAAATTTGTTGGCATATAGATGTTTATAGTAGTCTCTAATGATTCCTTATATTTCTGAGGTATCAATTGTAATATCATGGTTTTCATTTCTAATTTTTGTTATTTGGGTTTTCTCTCTTCTTAGTTAGTCTTGCTAAAGGTCTGTTGACTTTATTAATCTTTTCAAAAAACCAACTTTTTGTTTCATTGATATTTTGTATTTTTTTGTGTGTGTTTCTATTTCATGCTCTGATCTTAATTATTTCTTTCTGTCTACCAACTTTAGGTTGGAATTGTTCTTGTTTTTCTAGATTTTTAAGGTGAAGTGATAGGTTATTTATTTGCCATCTTTCCATTTTTCTGAAGTAAGCATTTAATGCAATAAATTTCCCCCTTAATACCTCTTTTGCAGTATCCCACAGGTTTTGGTATGATGTGTCATTATTTTCATTAGTTTCAAGAAATTTTTTTATTTCCTGTTTGATTTCTTCTTGGACCCACATATTATTAAGCAGAATGTTGTTTAATTTCTATGTGTTTGTATAGCTTTCAGAGTTTCATTTATTATTGATTTCTAATTTTAATCCATTGTGATCAGAAACAATACATGGAATAATTCCAATTTTTTTGAATTTGTTAAGACTTGTTTTGTGACCTAACACGTGGTTTATCCTGGAGAATGTTCCATGTGCTGATAAGAAGAATGAATATTCTGAGGTTGTTGGGTGGAATGTTCTGTAGATGTCTGCCAAATCCAATTGGTCTAAAGTATTGTTTAGATCTTGTGTTTCTCTGCTGATTTTTTGCCTAGATAATCTGTCCAATGATGAGAGTGTGGTGTTCAGGTCCCCCACTATTATGGTGTTAGTGTCAACTTCTTTCTTTAGATCTAATAGTGTTTGCTTTGTAAATCTGGCTGCTCCAACATTAGGTGCATATATATTTATGATTGTTATGTCTTCTTGATGGATAGATCCTTTTGTCATTATATACTGGACATCTTTATCTCTTTTAATGTTTTTTGCTTTAAAGTCTATTTAATCTGATATAAGAATAGCTATTCCAGCTCATTTTTCATTTCTACTTGCATGATATACCTTTGCAATCCTTTCACTCTTAGTCTATGTGTGTCTTTATAGGTCAATTGAGTCTCTTGGAGACAGCATATTGTTGGGTCCATATTTTTAATCCAGTCAGTTGTTCTGTGTCTTTTGAATGGGGAATTTAGTCCCTTTACATTCAGAGTTATTATTGAAAGGTGTTGATTTACTCCTAGCATTATACTGATTTTTGTTTAGATGTCTTATGTATCTTTTGTTCCTTTCTTTTAAATTTTCTGTTTGTCTTCTGTATTTATTGGTTTCTTGGGGTGATAGATAAACTATTTTTTTCTCTTTTGTTAGCATTTTTGTTTTGATGGTAGATATTCTTCTTTCTTGTGTATTCATGGCAGTGATGGCTGTTTTTGTGGTACTGAACCCAGTACTTCCTTGAGAATTTCTTTTAGGGCTGGTCATGTGGTAGTGAACTCCCACAGTTTTTGTTTGTCTGAGAAATATACTATTTGTCCTTCATTTCAGAAGGATAGCCTTGCTGGGTAAAGCATTCTTTGCTGGCAATTTTTGTCCTTTAGTGTTTTGAATATATCATTTCATTCTTTTCTGGCTTTTAGAGTTTCTGATGAAAAGTCTGATGTTATTCTGACTGGGGCTCCCTTACAGGTGACTTGCTGCTTCTCTCTTGCAGCTTTTAAGATTCTCTCTTTGTCTTTGAATTTTCCCAGTTTGATTATCACATGTCTTGGAGAGGACCTTTTTGGGTTGAATGTGTTTAGTGATCTTTCAGCTTCCTGAATCTGGGGATCTGTGACTTTCCCTATACCTGGGAAGTTTTCTGCTATTATCTCTTTGAATATGTTTTCAATGCCATTTCCTTTTTCCTCCCCTTCTGGAATACCCATGATTCAGATCTTTGCGTGCTTAAGGTTGTCAGTTGTCTCTCTTAGATTTTCTTCAATTTTTTTTCTTTTTTTCTGGTCTGCCTGTGATAATTCAAACAGCCTTTCTTTGAGGTCAGAAATTCTTCTACTTCTTCAAGTCTGCTGGTTAAACTCTCTGTTGTGTTTTTTATTTCATTGAATGAATCCTTCAGCTCCACGAGCTCAGCTACATTCTTTTTCAAGGCACTGATTTCTTTGTACATTTCTTCTTTCAGATCCTGTATATTTTTTCTCATTTCATTGTGTTGTTTCACTGAGTTTTCTAATATCTCATTTAGTTTCCTTAGAATAGTTACTCTAAATTCCTTGTCTATCATTTCAAAGACTTCCTGTTCTATAGGATCTAGCACTTGAAAGTTATTAATTTCCTTTGGTGGCAATGTACTTTCTTGATTTTTCATATTTGTAGTTTCTTTCCTTTGGTGTTTTGTAATTGTGGCTTGGGGGTATCATAGTCCACTCATTTCACCCTGATGTCTGGCTTGGATCCTGAAGGGACTGCTGCTTCTGGACAGCAGAAACTAGCCTGGACCAGAAGTCCTGCCTCACCTGCCTTCACCGGCACATCTGGCTTGGGGCATGGGAGCCTGGAGCCTCTCAAGTCAGTCATGGAGATGGGATGGCCTACGCCAGAAGTCCCGCCCCTGCCCTGTTTGTTTCTCTGGCTGGCAGGCTTGGGGCATATGGCCCCAGAAACTCTAAAGTCTCTCTATGGAATGGGGAGCAACCTGAACTGGGGTCCCACAGCGGGCAGCTCCTGTCTGCTCCAGCACAGATTTCGGGTCCTCCGTTGCTGCTCCTCAAAAGCTGCAAATTGGTCGTTCTGTGGGAGAGAGTGACACCAGGAACTGACTACTCCACCATCTTGACTGGAGCTCATAAATTTCATCCTTCAAATCCTGGATAGTTTTTCTTGTTTCATTGTGTCATCTGAGTCTTTCTGTATCTCACTGAGTTTGTTTAAGATTGTTACCCAAAATTTCTTTTCAGACATTTCAAGGGTTTCCTGCTCTATGTGGTCTGATACATGAGAATTATTGTATTCCTTTGGTGGTGTCATGTTTCTTTGTTTTTTCACATTTCTAGTCTATGTTGATTTCTAATCATCCGGTTCAGTAGTTGCTTTTTCTATCACTTTAAGATGGGCTTTGAGGAGAGAGATTTCCTCCTGTAGATGTGTTTTATATTGATTGCTGAGTAGAGTGTATTAGTATTGGTTCTGGGTAGACTCAGTGGTGTAGTCTCTGTGTGGGTACTTCTGCCATATTCAATGTCAGAGTTATGTGTGAATGCTGCTCTGTGTAGTCACTGGGGTACTTAGTGATTTCTTTTTGAGGTTAATTGGGACATTGAAGATGTGGGTTAGCTCTTGAGATCTTGGGTGAAGTGTCTGGGTTCCTTGTCCCTCTTTGGCTGGGGTAAGTGACTCTAGGTGGACTCCCCAGCTAGCATCCTGTGACCCTGATGGGTGCACTGGGGTATACTGGTTCTCCTCAGCTTGAGTGAGTGACCCTGGGCAAGGTTTCTCTTTCCTTGCTCCTATATGCCAAGGCTTCTCCTGGCTTTTTGCTTCTCTTGGTTGTGGGCTGGGTTGGTGGTGGCTGGGAATTTTCTTCTGTACACTATGTGGCTATCCTGGGTTTCTGTATTCTCCAGGTTCTTAATGTATGACTTTCCCTGGGTGAAGGCAGTCATGCTCACTGCACACGGGATGAAATTCCCCCTGTGAATTGTGTCACGGGGGTGTGGGTCTGCACTGGCTTACCTCTTTCTATTGTCTCCATTTGTGACCCTTCTTGTGTCAATGCATGGTAGCAATGGTGGGTCCTGTCCTTGGCCAGTCTGACTGGTATAGCAGCTGTGATAGGGTGTGTGTGGCTGACAGCGGTGGCAGTGGCAGAAAACAGTGGTGCAGGTGATAGCAGCTTGGGTCCCATACCCAGTTAGACTGGCTACTGCATCAGCATTGGCAGGGTGTCATGCCTGATGCCAGCCTGGCTGATGTGGTGGCATGGGTGGGGGTTCTGAGCCCAGTCGATCCAGATGGTATTATGGCTATGGTAGCAGCAGCCACACTGCATGCAACCATGGTGGGGGCTGCATGTAGCAGGGCCAGCTGGTGAGGCAGCCTGGGCAGGGGTCCTGTGTGAGGCTGGCCTGGCTGATGAGGTGGTATGCATGGCCCCTGCTGATGGCTGCTGCACTGCAGGAAGGTGTGGCAGGGGTCCTGTGCACAGCCGGGCTTGTTTCTTTTGAAATAGCTAGAACAACAAAAACATAAAGGAGTTTTTCTTTCTTGACATTTTAAAGATTATAATCAGATATTAATAGAAAGCATGAATTGAGAGCATATTAGAAGAAACTAGGAGATAAATGGATGCTTTTAGTCTGAAAATAGCATACAGTTAATTGAAGTGTTCCTTATGAGGGATTTTTAATATAGTTAATAATTGGAAAGTCTTCTACATCTGGTAATCCAAGTTCGATGCTTTTTTTTTTTTCTTAACATAGGACTGTGCATTAAAAAAACCCAAAGATTTGGGTGAATTGTATTAGTGATGGAATTATAGATCATATGTTGTGATAAAATGTAACTAATGAATAGCTTTCAATCTATTTTTTAAAAGGTATATCAGATTTTTATTTGCGATTTAATGAGTTTTATTGAGATATAGTTGACATGCAGTTACCTGTCCATATTTAAAATACACAGCTTGGTAAGTGTTGTCTATCTATTTACCCATCTATATGTATATATAAATTTGTATATGCAAATACACATATGTATATATGTACCGCCTTGTCTCACGTGTGTATATATGTATACATTTATTACATATGTAAAATCATCACTACAATCAAACTAACAAACATATTTATCATCCACAACTTTTCTTTCTGCCCCTTTGTCATCCCATCCTCCTCTCTGCAGGCAAGCAGTGATCTGCTTTATGTCAATATATATTAATTTGCGCTTTAGTTAGAATTTTATATAGATGGAATCATATGATGTATTTTTGGGGGGGATTAGGGGAGTCTTGTTTCTTCTGCCTATTCCAATTATTTTGAGATTCATTCATGCTGCTGTGCATGTGTTCACTGTTCATTGCTTTTATTACTGAGTAGCATTCCATCCAATGGATAAACTATGAAGTGTTTTCTATTGATGGACATTTGTGTTATTTGCAGTACTGGGCTATTATAAATAAATCTACTTATTTATGTACAGTCTGTTATAAACATATGCTTTCATTTCCCTTGGGTAAATACCTAGGTGTGGAATAGCTGAATAATATAACAGATATGTGTTTAACTTTTTAAGGAACTGGAAAATTGTTTTTCTGGTGGCTGTATCATTTTATATTCCCACCAGCACATTATGGTATTTCCAGGCAATCCACATCCTCAATTCAAGTTTTTAATACTAGCCATTTTAATTGGGTGTGATATCTTTTCATGTGTTTACTTGTCATCTATATAATGCCTGTGGTGAATTCAAGTATTTTGTCCATTTTATAGGCTATTTGTTTTAATACTATTGAACTTGAGGGTTTTTATATATTCTCTGTACAAGACTTTTATTGAATACATGGCTTGGAACTATTTTCTGTGATTTGTTTTTTAATTCTCTTAACAATGTTTTTTAAAGAACAAACATTTTTAATTTTGATGAAATACACATTATCAATTTGCTTTTTCATGAATCATGCTTTTAAAGTCATGTACACCCGTTTTTTTTTTTTTGCCTAACTGAAGGTAACAAAGGCTTTCATCCAGAAATTTATGTTTTGGGTCTTCTACTTAAGTTTATGATTTATTTTATTTTATTTATTTATTTAGGTCTTTTTTTGTGACCGTTAAGGGGATCACAACCCTTGGCTTGGTGTCGTCTGCACCGTGCTCAGCCAGTGAGTGCACCGGTCATCCCTATATAGGATCCAAACCCGTGGTGGGAGCACCGCTGCACTCCCAAGCGCCGCACTCTCCCGAGTGCGCTATGGGGCCAGCCCTGATTTATTTTAAATTAAGTTGTGTGTGAGTGTGTGTGTGTGTAATGAGGTGTACATTGAAGTTTTTTGTTTTTTTGTTTGTTGGTTTTGAATCTGGATATCCAATTATTCCAGCTCCATTTGTTGAAAAGATTCCCTTTTACCACCGAATTCCTTTGTACCTTTATCAAAAAATATGTGCCCATTAATGTATAGATCTCTATCGATATAGTAAAAAACACTATTATGTTAGCCCTCCAACTTTTTTCTTCTTTTCCAAAAAGTAAGTTTGTTTGTGGCTATTTTAGGTTCTTTGCATTTCCATATGAATTTTGAAATCAGTTTGTGAATGTCTACAAATATTATGGAATTATGATTTGGGTTATGTTAAATCTATTGATCATTTTGTGATATTTTACTTCTTTTTATTGATGTTATTGACTGTGCATATTCATGGGGTGCAAAGCTGACCTTCATCACCTTTGCCCAAGATGTGATGATCAGATCAATACTAGCAGCATGCTCATTACCAAAAATTGCGATTATTCCCCATGTCCCCCACCAAATTAATCCCCGACACCCCCAATCCTAGGTGTGTTCTCTTCCTGTGCAAGTCCAGCGTGCCACTGTGGTCTTTCTTTCCTTCCTTCTTTCTCTCTTAACTCCCACTTATGAGTGAGTACATGCGGTATTTTTTTCCCTCTGTGCCTGGCTTGTTTTACTTAAAATAATTTTCTCCAAGCTCATCTTATGTTGCTGCGAATGGCAGAATTTCATTCTTTTTTATGGCCGAGTAGTATCCCATTGTGTATATATACACCACATTTTCCTTATCTAGTTATCTGTTGATGGACATTAAGTTTGGTTCCAAATCTTGGCTGTTGTAAATAGAGCTGCAATAAAATGGGAGTGCAGGTATCCCCTTCAACATGATGATTTCCATTCCTTTGGGTATATACCCAGAAGTAGGACTGCTGGATCGTATCATAGATCTATCTGTAGCTGTTTGAGAAACCTCCATACTGTTTTTCAGAGTGGTTGCACTAACTTGAAGTCCCGCCAACCGTATAGGAGTGTTCCCCTCTGTCTGCATCCTCACCAGCATTTGTTATTCTCTGTCTTTTTGATTATAGCCAGTTCAAGTGGGGTGAGATGATATCTCAATGTGGTTTTAATTTGCATTATCCTGATGGTTAGTGACGTTGAGCATTTTTAAAGTACCCATTGGCCATTTTTATGTCTTCCTTTGAAAAATGTCTATTCAGCGCCTTTGCCCATTTTTAAATTGGATTATTTGGTTTTTTACTGTGTAGTTGCTTGAGTTCCTTGTGTATTCTGGATATTAATCCCTTGTTGGATGTACGGTTTGCAAATATTTTCTCCCATTCTGTAGGTTATTGTTTTACTCTGTTGATAGTTTCCTTTGCTGTGCAGAAGCTTTTTAGTTTGATATAACTTCATTTATTTATTTTTTCTTTTGTTGCTTGTGCTTTTGGGTTCTTATTCATAAGCCTTTGCCCAGTACTATTTTCCTAAGTGTTTCCCCTATATTTTCTCTTAGTAGTTTTATAGTTTGAGGTCTTAATTACTCATTCAAATTACAGAAGCAGATATCTTAATTTCTAAATCTTCTTTCCTTTTCCTTTATCATTTGTGAATGAGGAGGGAATGCAAAGAAAAAGCATACGTTTAAGAAATATGGAATTATAAACGTTGTCCCTATCATCTTAAACTGTGAAGAGACAATTTAATCACTGCATACACCAAAGTAAATTCCCAAATGGATTACAATTGAATTATAAATAAAAATATAAAGTATAGAAAATCTGAAAATATATATCTTCTACAATAAATCTCAAACTTCTCAATAAATCTCAAATAAATCATTGATATAAACACTGAGGCTAACCTATAAAACATCTGGAAGAACAAACTGAAGAAAATATTTGAGATCTGGAAGTAGTTTAAGTTTTCTTAGAAAGGATGTATACACACACACACACACACACACACACAATCAATGCAAACAAACAAACTAAACCCAGCCATAAAAATAGTTAATTCGTGGGGCCGGACCGGTGGCGCACTGCTACAGTGCGCTGCTTGGGAGTGTGGCGGTGCTCCCGCCGAGGGTTCGGATCCCACATACAGACCGGTTCCCGCTCACTGGCTGAGCGAGGTGCGGGAGCAACACTGAGGGTTGCGATCCCGTTGCCGGTCCCGGCCCGGTACAGGCATGACACTGCGGGTAATAGTTAATTCGTGGGGCCGGACGGGTGGCGCACTGCTACAGTGCGCTGCTTGGGAGTGTGGCGGTGCTCCCGCCGAGGGGTCGGATCCCACATACAGACCGGTTCCCGCTCACTGGCTGAGCGAGGTGCGGGAGCAACACTGAGGGTTGCGATCCCGTTGCCGGTCCCGGCCCGGTACAGGCATGCCACTGAGGGTTGCAATCCATTGCCAGACACGAAAAAAGACAAAAAGGAAAAAAAAAAAAGTTAATTCGTGCTCCATCAAAATTAAAAACTGCCTTTCAAAAGACACCATTAAGAAAATGAAAAGGCAAGCCCAAGGCGATACATATATGAGACAGGGCTTTATTCAAAATGTGCAATCAATATTTATAATTAATAATCTGAAGACAACCAAATTTAAAAAATAAGCAAAATATCTGAATGTATATCTTATAAAAAAGATGTGAATACTTAATGAGCATATGAATCAATGTCATTAGTCATCAAGGAAATAAAAATTAAAACCATAGTGAGACACATCTACATACCTATATTGAAATGGGTTTAAAAAAAAAACAACTCCAGCAATACTAAGAATACAAGTGTTAGTGAAGAGTAACTAGATTTATTACAAAAAATTTTTCCTTCTCTCAGTTAAGCTTGAACTTGGATTTTGCTAACTCCCCATGGTATGTATGATGCACACCCTGAAGTCAACAAAAGTCCTACATGTTATTATAACCTTGGTTGAAGGGACTACAATAACTGGGCAATGGACCCTAAAAACAGTTAAAACAAAAAGTTGAAATTTAGCAGTGCAAAGATTTAAGTTCTTAATTTAGCTTTTTAAAAAAATACAGTTGTTTGTACACTGAATATATGTTTGGGGTATAATCCATGTGAAACAAATAAGGTCTCAGTTCTTTTCTAACTCATTAAGCCCCAAGAGCAAATGGCTAGTTAATAAACTAATTTGCTCCAGATTGCATTAGAGAAATGTAGTGATTAGAATCTGGTGGGTAATAATCCCCAGAAGAGCTGTACACAGCTTCCCAGCTTGAGTCGCACAGAACTGGAATGCCGCGAATGGGACATAACGATGCTAAGGCCTTGTTCCATGCAAATTTTACCATTTCTGTTTGTGTCATGAGGTTAGAAAGCACTGTGTTATACTTGCATTACATCAGAAATGCTTTTAGTAGCAGGGCCCATCATATATCTGAAGGGAATCCAAAGGGAAGAAACAATTATTTTCTGTATGGAGTTGGGAATACTTAAGGATACATCTATTCCTACATATAAGGAAAATATTCTAGTGATTTGAGTTCTTAGAAATAGAATAAGGCACTTGTTCCTAATCATTAATGTACGCGATTACAAAATAGGTGATGATCCAATTTCAGGAACCCCTGGAAAAAGGATTTTCTTCATTGCTTTCAAGATAAAAAGTATGCATATCCATATTATATCTTGTCACTCTCCAGACCTAGTTCACATTTGATTCCTTTTCATTTCTGAAATATGTCACATTCCCTTAGCTATCTGAACTTTTTATTGCCACTTCCTTTCACACGAATTACTTACTAACCCCATCTCTTGATAGCCTAAGGAAATTTTATTTCTTCCAGGTCTCATAAAATTCACAACATCAGGGAAACATTCCCAGTTCCTTAGAACAGATTAAACCTTCTGAATACAAGCTCAGAAGCTATCTGTAATTTCTAACACAGTACAATTTTAGACTGTAAGCTGCACTATAACCTAGAAGATGGACAAATTCAAACTTATTCTTCTCTGTATACCAAGCAACTAGTACAGTGTCTGGCACATCACAGGTACTTAAAAATATTTTAAGAGTAAATGAATGAATGAATTTATTAAGTAGAATGTTTGAATTCTTGCAGCAATTACTTCTGGACCTGATAGTCTCAAATCACAAGTGAGAGACGAACACACTCACCACCTTTCCTCTGCTGGAAAACCTCAATGCCAAATTTTATGTACAACTTTCTTTTTGACTTGGAGGAGAATGTCACTAATGCTGGCGTTGGGAATCATAGGTACCCAATATTCTGCTGTCGTTAGTGCTGAGAGGGCAGGGCGCATCCCTCAGTCTGCTCTCAGAACCACTTTTGAAGCTGGTCTGCATCACATCAGCATCCACAATCGGAACCTTTCAGTTCATGTTTTCTTAGCATCAGGGTAGCACTCATCTTTACCTTTCACAGTCCCCTGAGCAGTTCTGATGGCTGTACTGTAAAATTATGTCCTGGATTTAGGTATGCCGGGTACAAAGCAAAATGGAGATACACACTCTGCAAGGTCTTGACAAAAGAAGCAATTACAGTTATTTCCCTAGTGGTCTAACTTTTTTCTTCAAGTGAGATTCTCCGCCAATCCTGAACTTATCAATTAGTGGTAAAGATTGGTGCACAGGAATCACCTGGGGATATTGTTAGAATTTAGAATCTGATCCATCAGGTCTGAGGGAGGTTTGAGATTCTGTATTTTGTACAAGCTCCCAGCTAATGCAATAGGTTCACAGTGCACACTGTGACTAGCAGGTTTTAAAGCACCAGGCACATCCTGACAGGTTATGTTACTGCTAATAGGGCTAGAAAAATTTAAATAATTAATTAAAGCACTTATTTCCTTGTACAAAAATATTTTTAATTTATTTTATGTATAAATAGATAATATATTTATTGATTCAAAAGTAAAATCTACACATAGTTGAATTTTAGGAATTATGAGGTTAGAATTCAGAATACTGATATACTATTTGCCTTTTTTTTTTTTTTTTCCTTTTTGTCTTTTTTTGTGACCGGCCACAGATCGCAACCCTCAGTGTCGCGCCCGTACCGGACCGGGACTGGCAACGGGATCGCAACCCTTGGTGTTGCCCCCGCACCTCGCTCAGCCAGTGAGCGGCCAGTCTGTATGTGGGATCCGAACCCTCAGCGGGAGCGCTGGCACGCTCCCAAGCGGTGCACTGTAGCAGTGCGCCACCGGGCCGGCCCGTATTTGCCTTTTTGTATTCCTTAATAATATCAATTATGCTTGCTAATTTGAATATTTAAAGAAAATATTTTATTTTTAGGTTCCTATCTTCCATGTTTCTTCTAATTTCTTTTATATTTAGGTAATATATTTTTTCCAAAACAGGAATAATTGGATGCAGTCTTAGATAGCAGTATAAAACAACTTAACTTAGTACACTCCTATCAATTTAGCTCTTATAAAGTGTGGATAAATATATTAGATTCAATTCTATTTAAAAGGAGATTAGCATTGGGTTACAATAGTGCTTCTATGACGGCTCATTGAAAATCAAGGGATTTTAAAAATTCAATACCCAGGTGGCATGCCTATATTGACTAAATAAAAACCTTGTGGTTTAAAATATTAGAAGCCCATCAAACTTTAGTGTACACACGAATAACCTGGGGTTCCTCTTGACATGAAGATTCTGATTTAGTAAGTCTGGGACACAGCTTGAGATTATGTACTTTGAGCCAACTCTTACATTTGCCAGTGCTGACCACTCTGAGAATCATGGTGTTACATGATTTCTTGTACTGAATCCTTTCCACTAAAATACTTTCAGATTCAAACAAGTCCCCCCATGCCCAAGCATCAGAGAAATTCCTTTTAGCTTTGGAACTGTAGCACCCGCCTAACTCTGGAATGTCTATAGGAGATCACTATGTATCTGGAAAGCTACTTCACAGGTGAGTAGTCGATGACTGACTACGACTTCAGTGTGCTACGTAAAATGACTGAGAAAGATAGTTGGAGCTTGGGTGAGGTCAGAAATGGGAAGGCTATAAACAGACCTTTTTGTAAATTGTTATACAATAATGAAAACTTACTCAGGGACCCATAGAAGCCATTCCTTCAATTTTGTGATGGTATGTGTTCTGATGATAGATAGAGACAAAAATAGAGTTTGAATTAATCCAAGACTTATGTGACCTGTTTGCTTTGCTGTGAATTTTTACTTAGAGTTAGTGAACTTTAACTTCCAGAATTCTACCATCATTGGTCCTTTCATTTAATAATCCAAGGTAGCAACTTGTATTCAACTTCATGATGTCCAGAACTTTTAGCAAACTCCTAATCAGCCATGTCTTAACAATTCAACTTTTCAGACTCTCTTGAAATCTCTTTCCTTTCCAGTTTCACTCAGTGGCGTGCAATATTTTACTTAGAACAGTAAAATGGTTGTTCACTTTTCTCTTTGAATTCAGTTATATTGTCTTTCCGTCCTTCCTCCACAGCAACTTACGTGGGATGTTACTAGCATGCAAAACTATTTGTGTCATTTCCTTGCCTAAAAAGCTGTTAGCAGGGGCCAGCCCGTGGCTCACTCGGGAGAGTGCGGTGCTGATAACACCAAGGCCCCGGGTTCGGATCCCATATAGGGATGGCCGGTTAGCTCACTGGCTGAGCATGGTGCTGACCACACCAAGTCAAGGGTTAAGATCCCCTTACCGGTCATCGTTTAAAAAAAAAAAAAAAAAGCTGTTAGCAGATCCCCTCACTAAAATTAAGAAGTAACATCTAATAGTGACCTAGAGATTGTTGATGAACTGTTTCTGCATACTCTTCTATCCTTGTAGCTCAATTGTATTACCCTGAATATGATGACATGTCTTTGCGGGTTTGCACAGATTTTTTTCTCCCTATTTCCTTCAGGATACTATTGCCTTTCGATTAGTCTTTATTTTCTATATGAGCTCAAGCCCTGGTGATTCAAGGGTCTGCCTAACAGGGCTCTTTTGTTGGTCCCATGTTAGTGTATTTGCATATGACAATATGTTGAACAGAGCATCATGCCTAAGACAAGAGTTGCAGCTATGGCCATTTTTATATGACTGATGAAGACTGCTTCAAATAATCAGTGTGGAAGGAATTTGAGAATGAATGTCTAACTGCAATGAATAAAAGAATAATGGAATATAGAGGTGGTAAAAAGACAATAAAATGTTTTTTTTCTATATTTGAAAAATATGGTGAAAACAGAAAACTTGTTATATCAGGTTGAATAATACAAAACAACAGAGTATTGATCTGGCAATAATGGATAGGATGGTTTGAACTGGGAGAGACAGAAGGCAAGAATATTCAGAAGATCATGTAAACCCACAATTACAAGATGTTAAATGTCTAGAACCAGCAAAGCAATCACATGAGGTGAGGGAAGAAATTTTAAAAGAAAATTGACATGAAATGTTAACTGTAAATTATGGGGCAAAAGAGCATGAACCTCATGAAAGTGATACAACTTAGCTGGATTTTTGACTATCATGAGCAGTTGCCTCATAAACAGCTATAGCATTATTGGTGTAAAGATAATACAATGTTGTTTGGGCTACTTTTATATAAATAGTTACTATCAAGTATAGTAATTTGAATCTCTATAATCAGTCTCTATAATGAGACTAGAATAAGTCTGCCTTTGTTCTATTTTTATTTGATTATTATGGCTTGAAAGATTTTGATTATTTTTATTATATCAAATGAAAGAACAGTGAAAAAAGCATGGAAGCTATTTAGAAGATGACAAAACAGCCATGTAGGGAACTGGGGGACTCTTGATGTGTAGAAGGGAATTTTAGAAGTCCTTAGACCTACCCACAGTTACCTGGACCATGTATCACTTTAATACTTCAGGTCCTGAAGCCAAACTTTCTAGGCTCAGTCACTTATTTTATTTGGGACTCTGAGCATTTATGCAAATTAAATAGCTTTAATTTTTCCATCTTTATTTTTATTTATTTATTTTTTTCCTTTTTGTCTTTTTTTCGTGACCAGTAATGGGATCGCAACCCTCGGTGTTGTGCCCATACCGCGACCGGCAACGGGATCGCAACCCTTGGTGTCGCTCCTGCACCGCACTCAACCAGTGAGCGGACTGGTCTCTATATGGGATCCGAACCCTCGGTGGGAGCGCCACCACGCTCCCAAGCGCCGCACTCTACCAAGTGTGTCACCGGGCCGGCCCTCCATCTTTATTTTTATTTATTTATTTTTTTCCTTTTTGTCTTTTTTTCGTAACCAGTAATGGGATCGCAACCCTCGGTGTTGTGCCCATACCGCGACCGGCAACGGGATCGCAACCCTTGGTGTCGCTCCTGCACCGCACTCAACCAGTGAGCGGACTGGTCTCTATATGGGATCCGAACCCTCGGTGGGAGCGCCACCACGCTCCCAAGCGCCGCACTCTACCAAGTGTGTCACCGGGCCGGCCCTCCATCTTTATTTTTTAAAAATTATTTTATTTTATTTTTTTGGTGGTTGGCTGGTAGAGGGACAATTTTTTCATCTTTGAAAGGGGAATAATATTCAGGCTTGCTCTGAGAGAATACTGTAATTATTAAATAAAGAAATCCACATATTCCATAAAATCCCAATAAAATATTTTACTATCATCATTGCCATCATCATCATCATAATTGTTCTAGTTCATGTTTTTTGTATAATTATTTTTTTAAAAAACTGTTTTTTTTTAAAGCCTCAAGAGTCTTTTCCTATAGGGAATTTTTGTTTGTTTGTTTTTGGTGGCTGACTGGTACAGGGATCTGAATATATTGATCTTGGTATTACCAACACCATTGCTAACAGACGATATCACTAAGCATCAGGGAAATGCAGATCAAAACCATATTGAGATATCATCTCACCCTGGTCAGACTGACAAAATAAAAAAGACAGAGAATAACACATTGTGGTGAAGATGCAGAGAAAGGGGAACCCTCCTACACTGTTAGTGGGATTGTAAAGTCGTGCAGCCATTATGGAAAACAGTACGGAGGATCCTCAAACAACTACAGATAGAACTGCCATACAATCCCCTAATCCTACTGATTAGTATGTACCCAAAGGAATGGAAATCATCATGTTGAAAGGATACCTGCACTCCCATGCTTATCACAGCCTCTGTTTACAATAGCCAAGAGTTGGAACCAACCTGAACGTCTATCAACGGATGATTGGATAAGGAAAATGTGGTATATGTATGCAATGGAATACTGCTCTGCTATAAAAAAGAATGAAATTCTGTCATTTTCAGAAATGTGGATGAAATTAGACAAAATTATGGTAAGTGGAATAAGCCAGGCACAGAAAGAGAAACACCATGTGTCCTCACTCGTAAGTGGAAGCTAAAAATTTAACAAAGAAAGAAAGAGGGGAGGGGGAGGGGGGAGAGAGAGAAACAAAAAGAAAGAAAAGGAAAGAAAGAACATTGCAATAACTCCTTGAACGTTCAAAGCAGGAGAATGGAACTGAGGCCACCAGAGGAGGGGCAGGGGGAGGGGGAGGAGGGGTTAGCTAGAAATTGGTAAAGGGCCACAAAAAAAATGAATACACTATGTAATGTGTTAGTATTGCTCCAGAGATAGTCACTGAAATACAGATTTGAAGAGAGGGAACCGCAGGAAAAATTTTGGAGATATGTTACATAAAAAAGCAGCACTGAATTTCTAAAATTTGAAGAGTAAACCATAAAACTTACACATCTAGGCACACTAAAGACTTGTAACTGAGATGATAACTTTGTTCATGAACATGCTCTCCTGCCCAGACTTTTCTTCAGTGCCCATTTGACATCCTTATTCCTCAGGCTGTAGATGAGTGGGTTCAGCATGGGCACAAGAGTAGTATAAAACACAGAGGACACTTTCCCTTGGTCCATGGAGCTGACAGATGATGGCTGCAGGTACGTGAATGCTGCAGATCCAAAGAAGAGAGCAACTGCGGAGATGTGGGAGCTGCAAGTGCTGAAGGCTTTAGACCTGCCCTCAACAGAGTGGATGTGGAGCACGCTAGCAATGATGAAGATGTAGGAGGCAATGATGGTTAGTGCAGGAGTCAGAATGTTAAATGCACTCAAGACCAGAACGAATAATTCATTGATGTAGGTGCTGGAGCAGGATAGCTCCAAGAGTGGAAAGAGATCACAGAAATAATGGTTAATCATATTGGTCTTGCAAAAAAAAAAGCCTCAAAGTCAAGCCTGTATGAATTGTAGATCCAATGATACCCAAAACATATGCTCCCATTGTGAGCCAGAAGCAGAGATGATAAGACATGGTGACACTGTAAAGCAAGGGGTTACAGATAGCAATGTAGCGGTCATATGCCATTACAGCCAATGTGTGACACTCTGCAATAGCAAAAATGAGGAAGCAATAAAGTTGAGTCATGCACTCAGCATAGGAGATGGTGTTCTTCTCTGTCACAAAGCTCACCAGCATTTTGGGCGTAATGACAGTGGAATGGCAGAGATCAATGAAGGAGAGACTGCTGAGGAAATAGTACATGGGGGTGTGCAGGTGAGCACTGAACCTAATCAGGGCGATCATGCCCACGTTCCCCACCACCGTGAGCACATAGATTCCTAGGAAGAGGAGGAAGAGGGGCAGCTGGAGCTCTGGCTGTTCTGAGAGCCCAGCCAGGATGAACTCAGTCACTGAGGAATGATTTCCAGGGTCCATTATGCTGTCAGCATGTCCTAAGTTATAAAAAAAGAGAAAATAAGTAAATGAATGTACGTGTGTACATTCATTGAGAGAGAGAGAGAGACAAACTGTGAGGATCATTATTTTATCTCACAACAGAGGAGGTAGATAATGCAGGCATCTTTTGAGCCTCTCCAGATACTCTGGGACAACCAATGTTTCTGGTTGACCAGAAGAGGAATTATAAACATCAAGGACTTAAAATTAAGATATTTCATAACCTTTGAGAAGAAAACACCAAATTTGGATTTTTTTTACCCCCATTAGAAGAAAGGACACTTCTGTTATTTCCAAGAACACTCTTCTTTCCCTCCCATATTCTGTAGCATACAATAATGTCAAATGGCAGAATGGTAAAAAATTTCCTGTGACTCAGAATAAGGAAGAGGAACAACTGCTTTCTATGATTTATTAACATAGGATTTATAAGTCTATAAAAGTAGTTGTGTTTGTCTACTTCTCTTAGTAGAATTCCAATTCAAAATAGCTGGAGACTTGGGCAATTACCAGTATTGCCTGAACCTGGTACTCTGTGTGTTTCCACTTTCTCCACCCGGGCCTGCTATGTCTCAGGGTAGGAACATGCGTGCCTGGCGGACAGTATTCTTACACCTCAGCAGCTTTTCTTAGAATGAGGGACTTTACTCAGTTGTTCTAACTTGTACAACCCCTGGAGAGTAATGTAAGGACCTAGACTTAGGTCATGTGTTTCACCCTGTGGCAGGTGAGCAGTGGGCTATGATTGGTCCATGTTAAGTGGACTTCATGATTAAATTAGTGGACGTCAGAAAACAACCCATATTTCCAAAATATGAGGAGTTTGTAAAAGAAACACTAGATATCTTCTACACTTGTCACTTTTCATAGTGATGTATTTTTCACGTGCTCTTTGTAGAATTTAAAGGTGGTGGATACATGGATCAGTCGAGCACATGCAGTACATCATTAGAAAGTTTAGTCTAGATTCAGTACTAGTCAATATTGTGAAGTGTGTTTTTAAAAAGACTAATATGTCTTTAGTTTATATTTGCGAAGAAAATTAGTAGATTCTAGAAAATGGAAATTCATAGTCTTAACTTTTAAGCAACAGTTGGATTAGTGTTTTCATTTTAGGGTACAATATTTTACGTGCAATAGAGAAAAACCAGGCAATTTCAGAAAAGGGATCTTGAAATCTTGTCAGTTGAAGAGTGGCTAAGATGACTGGGGACATGTAGCTAGCAGTAAAAGTATATGTGGCACATGGCATTTGTGTCCAAATGCTCAACCTATTGCTATATTTAAGACGAGTTAGAATCATTGTGTATGTCTCCAAGAGAGCAAAGTTTAACTAACTGCTTGAAATTTGGGGGGGGAAATATTTGGTTATCCAACAAAAAAGAACATCCAACAGTCAAACGTACCTTGAGTTACTTATAGCCAGAGGTGTTAGGGCACAGCCTGCTTCACAGATACTGTTTAAGGACACAGCATCGGATGGGTAGTTAGACTAAATCATCTTGAATATCTCCTCAACTCAAATGACTTACGATTTTATAATTCTAATGGGTACTGATACTAAATTAGACAGTCAGGGTTCAAATATCATTTCAAGCCCCTACTTTCTGTGTGATCTTTGGAAAACTGCTTCCACTCACCATGCCTCTGAAAAACAAATATGCTAATATCTGTCTCACATGAAAATTAAATTAAATGATGCTCTTGGTAAGAACCTAATCGATTTCATTGTTGATTCCTTTGTAACACATTGAATTTCATTTTGAAATATTTTTCATTTGCCCAACATTTTTGTTCTCATAATCACGGTTGATGGTTGGAGTTATTTTTTGTTTTTCTTAGTATGTGCTCTTTTTCCCTCCCTCCTATATTACTACACATAATAGTACAGATATTCAGAATTTTTTTTACGGAATAATAACCTCTTAAATGTATCAATATTTGTAATTATCTCAAATAAAGCTCCAATTAATATCTATGTCATTCAAACATGGTATCATCAGGCGAAAAAAAAGAAAAGTTTTTTTCTTTTATCTCCCAGCAATTTTCTACATGTTTGGTTATTCTTCAAAAGGATATTTAATAGATTCTTAATTTTAATTCATAATGTTCCTTTAGTTTTTCGCTTCTTCTATCACCTCAATCCTATAAAATCCTATGCAATTGTTAGGGCCTTTAAGTTAAGAACTTTAATTGTGAAAACTCAGTTAATATGACCATTTTCTATGTGCCCATGGATATGTTTCTTCTGTTTAAATGTGCCACTTACTGAGTTCTGTATCAAGTATTATGCATATTTATCAGATTTTTCTTTTGTACTAACTGTAAGTTCAATATAGTGCTTGGCACAGTGCCTTGCATATGCTAAGTCTCAATAAATACGTGTTCAACAAAATTGTTGGAAGAATCTTAGAGATTCTTGTTCTACAGATTCAAAATAACTAGGGAAAGCCCTCACACTGCCTCACTTAAAATGAGTGAACAAAAAAGTGCTTGCTAGAATTTTATACTGCAGGGGACAGGGAGATGATATGGAACATGTGCTCATCAGGGAGTGTGAATCTTAGAACGGATGGGTAGAGATAAATAAATAGCCATGTGCATCTCTGTTTGCACAGGGAGAGAAGCTAGAGTAGAAGATGCTAAGATTTTGCAAGTCAAGGGCTGGGATTCAGACATACCCCACTTCCATCCCAGAGAGGTCCACGTTGCACGGTTTTCTTCATTTCTCTGGAGGAAAAAAATGATTTTGATGATTTGAGGAGTTAATAGCCCAAAAGTTTTCTTGGCAATTATTTTGAGTCACTCACGCTGATCTCTGATAAAGCTGATGCCCAAGGCCATCTGGCCTTCTGCTAAAGTCGGTTGATGTGATGATTTTATATGCTGGTTATAGAAAAGAAGAGTATGGTTAGGAACAAACAAGGATAATGACCTCCCAGTAGAGTCCAAGCCCACAAGTATCAGCTCTTGGGGAAAAAACAATTAGAATTTTTCTTTTTCCCTGTTGGTTCTCAAGTGTTTGATATTGTCACAAAGGTTTGATTTATTGAATGAAAGCAGCCCCCAAGTTACAATAAGGTAGATATTGCCAGAGACCCAGGAGGAGTTCCTGACAAGCCTAATGAAGGGGGATGATGACTTTTTTCTTTAAAAATAAAAGAGAAATGAGAAACAATAAAAAGATGTATTAGAGAAATTATGTTATACTATATAAAGACTAAAGTATTTGTTTGCTAGTAAAATTTATTTAGTTTATTTATCATAATTAAATAATTATATAAATATTATTTATAAAATGTAAACATATTATTAAAATGTATTATTTTTGAGACAATTGCAATTTTTAAAGTTAAATTCACTTTGAAATGCTGTATGTCGTTGTTAGATGTTGGTCTTTAATCTGTTTATTTATTTATTTATTTATTTTATTATTTATTTATTTTTTTCCTTTTTGTCTTTTTTCGTGACCGGCAACGGACCGCAACCCTCAGTGTCGCGCCCGTACCGGACCAGGACCGGCAATGGGATCGCAACCCTCGGTGTTGCTCCCGCACCTTGCTCAGCCAGTGAGCGGCCGGTCTGCATGTGGGATCCGAACCCTCAGCGGGAGCGCCGCCACACTTCCCAAGCGGCGCACTGTAGCAGTGCGCCACCGGGCCGGCCCCTAATCTGTTTTTTTAAAGTTAGTTTTGCAAATTGCTGTGAAGAGTAAAAAAAAAGTAACCAAATAATTCATAAACCGTGGGAAATGTTGCTCATCAGCAATGATCAAATGATAGAGAAAGGAATATAATATGATGCAAGACAGAAGTTTCATTCTGAAGAATTTGACAATTTCAATAGTACCCAGAAGCATTCATCAACAGTAAACAATATAAGAGAAGACATCATGATTAGAGTATGTGTGATGAACCAGAGGTGTGTCTGATTATAACCTGGAGTGATGAGAAATGCTTAGGAATTAAACTCTCATGCTTGTCATTGGAAAGTATGTAAAACTTGGAAGGGCAGGATGGAGTCAGGAAGCCATTTCAGTTTGGGAAATCACATGAATGAAGACAAGGACCCAGGAATGAACCCAGCTTTGTTGAAATATTATAGGAACTACTTTGCTGAGCATGGCATACAGCTTTCCAGTGGATCTTAATAGTTATGAAAATATTAATATATTTTATTTATGCATTACACATTTTATTTTAATCTCATTTAATGCCACCCTTCTTCTTCCATGCAATAGTAAATCCAAATGTTAAACTTGAGATAATCATTCTTTCGTGCCAGTAAAAGTGAGAGTTTACTCAGATGACATTGTCAAATCTACCCCTCTTTGGAACCCAGAGTGCTCATAAAGCTGTAAGATAAATGGAATCAGCTTTCCCCCTACACAAGAGGCATAAATTACTCCTTCTCCTTGCCATGGAGCCTAGCAGCCACCAAGGTGAGCCAAGAACTGTGTGGCACTGAGACTCAGTCTAAGGCCCAGAGGGAAATGCCCACAGCCCAGCAGCCACTGAGATCCTCATGGCACAAGCAAAGACCCTCATGGCACAAGGGCTCAGTCTATAGCCCTGGGGGAGAGGGAAGCACACACAGCCCAGCAGCAGCCAAGGTGAGCCGAGATGCTTTTGGCACTGGAGCCCAGTCTAAGGCCCCAGGGGGAAGGGAAGCACACAGAGCCCAAGGTGAGCAGAGACCTGCACAGCACCAGGGGCTCAGTATATGGTTATGGAAAGTTGCAACAGGAGCAAGGTGGTATAATATAGATACTGGCACAACTTCTGTCACCACAAAGACAGCTCATCACCATAGTAGCAGCCAGGGCCACTCTACAGGAAACCTGCTACTCACTTGACTACATTTGTATAAGAAGAGTCACCAGTACAACCTGCAAATAGAGGAGGATGTCTTTATCCTTATAGCCAACCCCAAAGTAACAGAAGAAGCAAGTCCTCTACCAGATGACCAAACATCAATGAAAAAATACTAGGACTACAAACAAACAAGAAGATATGACACCACTAAAGGAATACAGTAATGTTCAAATTCAAGACCCCATAGAACATGGAATGCTTGAAATGTCTGAAAAGGAATTCTGAGGAATGACCTTAAGAATGCTCAAAGAAATAAAAGAAAACTCAATTAGAGAACACAAGGAAATAAGAAAAAATCTCCAGAATATGAAGGAGGAAATTTACAAAGAGATTAATACATTAAAAAAGAGTGTAGCAGAACTCTTAGAAATGAAAGATTCACTCAGTGAAATAAAAAACACAACAGAGAGTTGGAGCAGCAGACTAGAGCAAGCAAAAGAAAGTATTTCAGGGCCGGCCTGGTGGCGCACTGCTACAGTGCGCCGCTTGGGAGCGTGGTGGCGCTCCCGCCGAGGGTTTGGATCCCACATGCAGACCGGCCGCTCACTGGCTGAGCGAGGTGCGGGAGCAACACGGGTTGCGATCCTGTTGCCGGTCCCGGTCCGGTGCGGGTGCGACACTGAGGGTTGCGATCCGTTGCTGGTCACGAAAAAAAGACAAAAAGGAAAAAAAAATAAAAAATAAAAAAAAAAAAAGAAAGTATTTCAGAGGTTTTTTTTTTTTTCAGATCTTGAGGATGGTCTTTTTGAAATAACCCGGGCATATAAAAAAAATAAAAATGAAAATAATGAGGATAATTTAAGAGAGATAGCAGCAGACAACCTCAAGTGCTCAAACATCTGAATTGTGGGTATTCCAGAAGGGGAGGAGAAAGGAAAAGGTATTGAAACCCTATTCAAGGAAATAGTAACAGAAAGCTTCCCAGGTGTAGGGAGAGACGCAGGCCTTCAGATCCAGGAAGCTCAAAGGTCTCCAAACAGATTCAGTCCAAAAAGATCCTCTCCAAGGCACATTATAGTCAAATTTGCAAAGCTCAGAGACAAAGAGTATTCTAAAAGCAGCAAGAGAAAAGCATCAAGTCACCTATAAGAGAATCCCTGTCAGACTAACAGCAGACTTCTCAACTGAAACCCTGCAGGCCAGAAGAAAGTGGAATGATATACTCAAAACACTAAAAGAAAAAAAATTGCCAGCCGAGAATTCTTTACCCAGCAAGGCTCTCCTTCAGAAATGAGGGAGAAATAGTGTATTTCCCAGACAAACAAAAATTGCGGAAGTTCACCACTACATGACCAGCCCTGCAGAAAAATCTCAAGGAAGTCCTGCATCTGGAATCTAAATAATGATGATACAATTCACTGTCGTGAATATACAAGAAAGAGCGAAAACTGCCATTGAAACAAAAATGCCACCAAGAAAGAGTAAGAAGCTAAATCATGCCACCTCAAATTTCCAACTAACATTGAAGAAGAGAAATAAAATGAGAATTAATGATCAAAAGATATTTAAAACCTCTAAACAAAAAGCAATTAAATGACAAGAATTTAGCAATACGTGTCAATAACTACCTAAATGTGAATGGACTAAAATCCCCGTTCAAAAGACACAGACTGACTGACTGGATTAAGAAGCTAGACCCAAGTATATGCTTCTTCAGGAGACCCATCTCAGCTATAGAGACACACAGACTAAAAGTGAAAGGACGGGAAAAGATATATCATGCAAAAAGAAACCCAAAACAAATAGGAGCAGCTATTCTTATATTAGATAAAACAGACTTTAACCAAAAAACATAAAAAGAGACAAAGAAGGCCACTATATAATGATAAAAGGACCTATTCAGCTAGAAGGCATAAGAATCATAAATATGTGTACATCCAATACTGGAGCACCCAGATATATAAAGCAAACACTCTTAAACCTAAAGAAAGAAATAGGCCCTAATACATTACTAGTGGGTGACTTGAACACCCCTCTCTCAGTATGGGAAAGATCTTCCAGGCAACAAATAAACAAAGAGACACAGGATTTAAACTATACCTTAGACCAACTGGACCTGGCAGATATATACAGAACATTTCACCCAACAACTAAAGAATATTTTTTCTTCTCACAGCACATGGAACATTCTCCAGGAAAGACCACATATTAGGTCACAAATCTAGTCTTAGCAAATTTTAAAAAGTTGAAACCACTCCAAGTATCTTTTCAGACCACAATGGACTGAAACTAGAAATAAATAACAAGCAAAACCCTGGAAACTATACAAATACATGGAAACTAAACAATAGGCTCCTGAATGACCTATGGGTCCAAGAAGAAATAAAACAGGAAATCAAAAAAATTCTTCAAACTAATGAATATAAAGATACATCATACCAAAACCTGTGGGATACTTCAGAAGCAGTACTAAGAGGCAAATTTATTGCAATAAACTATTACATCAAAAGAATGCAGAGACTTCAAATAAATGGCCTAACACTATGCCTCAAAGAACTTGAAAAACAACAACAATGCAATCCTAAAGGTAGTAGACAGAAAGAAATAATTAAGATCAGAGCAGAACTAAATGAAATAGACACCCCCCAAAATAGAAAAGATCAACGAAACAAAAAGTTGTTTTTTTGAGAAGATAAATAAAATACACAGACCATTAGCTAGGTTAACAACAACAACAACAACAACAACAAACAACAACAACAACAAAAGACCCAAATAACAAAAATCAGAAATGAAAATGGAGTCTTTACAACCAATACCATAGAAATATGAAACATCATTGGAGACTATTATGAACAACTGTATGACAACAATTATGAGAACCTGGAATATCTGGATAAGTTTCTGGACACATACAAATTACCCAGACTGAACCAAGAAGAGATAGAAAACCTGAACAGACCAATAACAAACAATGAGGGGCCGGCCCAGTGGTGCGCTGTGCTAGTGCGCCGCTTAGGAAGCGCGGTGGCGCTCCCGCCGAGGGTTCGGATCCCACATACAGACTGGTTCCCGCTCACTGGCTGAGCGAGGCGCGGGGGCAACACCGAGGGTTGCGATCCCGTTGCCGGTCCCGGTCCAGTACGGGGGCGACACTGAGGGTTGTGATCCGTTGCCGGACACGGAAAAAGACAAAAAAAATAAATAAATAAATAACAAACAACGAGATTAAAGTGGTAATCAGCAACATTCCAACAAAGAAAAGCCCAGGATGGATGGCTTTACAGCTGAATTCTACCAAAACTTTAAAGAGGAATTAATACCAATTCTCCTCAAACTATCCCAAAAAATTGAAACAGAAGCCATTCTCCCAAACTCATTCTATGATGCCAACATAACCCTGATACCAAAACCAGATAAGACACAACAACAAAAAAGAAAATTACAGGCCAATATCCTTGATGAACATAGATGCAAAAATCCTCAACAAAATATTAGTAATCAGAATACAACAACACATCAAAAACATTATACACCATGATTAAGTGGGATTCATTCCAGGACTGCAGGGATGGTTCAACTTATGAAAGTCAATAAATGTGATACATCACATTAATAAACTCAAGGACAAAACCCATATGATTGTCTCAACACATGCTGAAAAAGCTTTTGACAAAATTCAACATTCCTTCATGGTAAAGACTTTCAACAAATTAGGTATAGAAGGAAAGTATCTCAACACAATAAAAGCCATCTGTGACAAACACACCACCAGTAGCATTCTGAATGGGGAAAACCTGAAGACTTTCCCTTAAGAACAGGAAAAAGACAAGGATGTCCACTCTCACCACTTCTATTTAAAATAGTACTGGATGTACTAGCCAGAGCAATCAGGCAAGAGAAAGAAATAAAGGGCATCCAGATTGGAAAAGATGAAGTCAAACTGTCCCTATTTGCAGGTGACATGATAGAAAAACCTAAAGATCAAAAAACTCCTAGAGCTTGTTAATAATTTCAGAAACATTGCAGAATACAAAATAAATAACCCCAAATCAGTTGTATTTATATTCTCCAACAATGAGCTAACAGAAACAGAAATCAAGAAAGTAAGCCCATTTACAACAGTCACAAAGAAAGTAAAATACCTAGGAATCAATTTAACCAAGGTGGTGAAAGATCTCTACAATGATAACTATGAAACACTACTGAAAGAAATTAAAGACACAAAAAGATGGAAAGACATTCCATGCTCTTGGATTGGAAGAATTAACATTGTGAAAATGTCTATACTACCCAAAGTGATCTACAGATTCAATGCAATCTCCACCAAAACACCAATGACATTCTTCACAGAAATGGAAAGAACAATCTCAATATTCATACAGAACAACAAAAGACCCTGAATAGCCAAAGCAATCCCGAGCAAAAAAAATAAAGCTAGAGGCATGACACAACCGAATTCAAATTATACTGCAAAGCTATAGTAATCAAAACAGCATGGCACTGGCATAAAAATAGATACTGGGACTAATGCAGCAGAATAGAGAACTCAGAAATCACTCCTCAGGCTTACATCTGTCTGATATTTGACAAGGGGAACAAAAACATACTTTCGGTAAAAGACTGCCTCTTCAATAAGTGGTGTTGGAAAAATTGGATATCCATATGCAGAAGAATGAAACTAGACATGCACCTCTAACAATACACTAAAATCAACTCAAAATGGATTAAAGACTTAAGTTTAAGACATGAAACTGTAAAATTACTAAGGGAAAACATAGGTGAAACACTTTAGAAACTAGGTCTGGGCAGACTTTACGAACATGAGTCTGAAAGCACAAGCAACAAAAGAAAAAAATAAACAAATGAGACTATATTAAACTAAAAAGCTTCTGCACAACAAAGGAAACTATCAACAGAATGAAATGGCAACCTACAGAATGGGAGAAAAATTTTGCTAACTATACATCCAACAAGGGATTAATATCCATAATATACAGGGAACTCAAGCAATTACACAGTAGAAAACCAAATAACCCAATTAAGAAATGGGCATGCTTCCACTATGGATCTGGCCATTACATCTTAGGCAGGAGTGGTGACAATTTGCTTAGTACCCCATGAATATTCATAACCAATCATTTAAAAAGTGTTAAACTTGAGAGAGAACAACATAGAGTCATCTATGACTTAACACAAATATTGGAAAGTGTGGGAAAAACTGTTAGTTGTTCTTACCATTCATTCTCCCTTCCTTCCTCAATCATAAATGTCCCAAGTCTTAGTATCACACGTGGCCATATAGACAACCACGGGATTCCTCAAGCCCTCTTGCAGATAGGTGTGTCTATGTGACTAAGTCTGCACCAAAAGGACATATGTGGAGGCGAGGTCTGTCACTTCTAGGCTGTTCTTCAAGTTAGGGGACAATCACTTCTCCTTTCATGTTTTTCTGTCTGACGGTGGGTGGTGGAAGTGAAGGATGGACCTTGAGCCATGATGTGAGAGCACAGACGGAAGCTACGTGTGGTAACCAGCAAAACGTAGCAAAAACGTAGAGCAACAATTTAGAAGGAGCTTACGTTTGGGATGAGCCACCGTGGCCGCCTGAATCGTCTTCTGGTCTAAGGCAGCATGATCAGCACGTGTGTGCGTGTGTGTGCGTGTGTGTGTGTGTGTGTGTGATGCACAGCCAAGCCTAATCGTAACCAATACAGAAGGTAAAAAATGATTCTTCCGTCTAAATCTTACTCCTGTGACATACTGATGTTAATTGCACATGAGGAATTGCTTTTCTTTTGGAAATTAATATACGCTTGTATCAGACAAGTGACAGACAAACTCTGCATGAGAACATTATTCTAGTTTGTGATAGTGCTTAGTGTTAGAATGCTTTTCCTCTAGCACGCTCTTTTCAATTATTAAAATGTTAGGTTACATGTATTCTTCTATGAAGGTACTTAGTAAGTCCTATATATTTCTACTTTTTTTTTTCTCAAGGTCTCCTACTCCAAAGTTTTATCTCTTCTTTTTGTGGTAGTGTTCCATCATCATTTTGTAGTTTATCTGATATCTCTCCTAATATTGTAATAGCTTATCTTCTACTAGTTCTCAGAATCAATACTGATGGTTCAGACATTTTTATCCTTTCACCTTCTAAACACTTTTTAAACAATTTTAATATGTAAATAAATGCTTGGAAACAGAAGAAAATCATAAGTAATCATTTTTATTTATCGCCCATCAATATGAAAAAAATTTACTAGAGATTATTACTTTAGTGACTAATAAAATAAAATACTGTAATAAAATAAAAATAACCTGTACATAAGCCTTGTAACACATATTCAAGCAATAGGAATACACATTAGCATAGAATGGACACATATATATGTGTCCCACATAAGTATAGCCACATATATGTATCACAGACAAATACACAGATATATAAATACATACACGGGTATTTTTGCGGGAAAAAATTTGGGTGTGAAGATAAAGACTGCTTAGCACATAGAAAGTCAAGAAGGAGGTTCTCTCTACTTTTCAAAGAGGGAATAATGACCTCCCTCTCATTGCAAGTTCTGGTTTAATGGGGTGAGATGAAGGTAACTGGGGTGTTCATGTCACACATTTGGAGATAAGGAGATGACAAAGCAAGCACAGTTGTATGTATCTTAGAGGAGACCAATGATTTTTAAAATGCTATTGAACCAGGTGTAAGTAGTCATGCTGGGTTAAAGGGGAAGTGGCCCTATGCTCTGTTCCTGGGCACATGGCCATAGAGATGAACAGTGAGGAGCGTGATATTATATCCAGATGTCCACGCTTGTCTCCTTAATTCAACTTGTTTTTTGAAGGCTTTGAAGCTCTGATGCATCAGAGAGAACACACACAACCCATCATCTAGAATTGAATCTAAAATAAAAGGACATATCTCATCTCCAACATTCTGAGGAGCTCTTATACGGAGGAATGGGAAAAGCATCTGGGTGCTGCTCAAGAGAAGAGCTACCGAGACTTACTAACTAATGGGAACGATGACCTTCCAGGAGGACCCACATGAGTTTTCTGGTTGCTGTTCTCAAGAGCACCCATAGGAGCTTAATCAGGTGAGGGGGAGAAGACATTTATAAGTTGGATGACTTCTTTCCCCCTCGAAAAATAAAATCAATTTATTTTTCCAGAACTGATAGTGCATTTGGGGGTAAGAGAGGTACTTGTCATTAGTTAGAGACAATTTTCTAATTTTAACTTTTCTATGTGAATATGTAACTCACATGATTGCAATAGCAAAGGGATGTTACTTCTAATTCCGAGCTTCTGTAGTGTGGATGGAAAAAAAACCATTATCTCTTTGGGATAAGAAAGAATGAGTGTAGGACGGTCAGGAAAATGGAGGTGGTAGCAGAGTCCCAAAACTGTGGAGAGGGAAATGTTGCATCGATATATGTCAAAATACACATAAGGTATTCACGCCTTTATTACTGTCAATTTCTTTCACTATTTTGTTATCTCTATGTGATATCACCCATCATATGCCTCCACATTTCCTAATGTAGTTCTATGTACTTGGAAAGAAGTAGGGATTGCATTTTGAATATTCCAAATGGTTAAAATTATTTATTTTAGAGATTACACTTTTAGAAATGTTTCCCTATACACTTAGTCAAAAATCTTAGGTGCACAAAGTATTGAGTATATCAAAGGATACTGAGCCAATCTATGTATCCCATAAATTAAGATAAATAAGTCTTGCCTAAAGAGTGTCGTTATATATAGATATATAAAGTATATTCACCCACACAAAGGCCTTTGAAGATTAAAACAAACAAAAAAAGATTTAGAGGCAATATAGTTGCTCTGTGTAGACTGACCTGGGGCATCTCAGAAGTGGTGCTGCCTCCATGTGACTGATCCTATGAATCCAGCCCTACACTTGGCCCCGTTCTTCCATATAATCAAGCACTAGCAGTGATCTCATTACTGTGGACATACATTTCTGTCTCTCGACTGCTTTCTCCCTGTATCTTCTCCTGTATACACTTTTGCTAAACAAAAAGACCCCTTTTCACGAGAAACTTCTTCTTTCAAGGAACTTCTTTAGGGCAACTTTGACATCCTTATTCCTCAGGCTATAGATGAGTGGGTTCAGCATGGGCACAAGAGTAGTATAAAACACAGAGGACACTTTCCCTTGGTCCATGGAGCTGACAGATGATGGCTGCAGGTACGTGAATGCTGCAGATCCAAAGAAGACAGCAACTGCGGAGATGTGGGAGCTGCAAGTGCTGAAGGCTTTGGACCTGCCCTCAACAGAGTGGATGTGGAGCACGCTAGCAATGATGAAGATGTAGGAGGCAATGATGGTTAGTGCAGGAGTCAGAATGTTAAATGCACTCAAGACCAGAACGAAGAATTCATTGATGTAGGTGCTGGAGCAGGATAGCTCCAGGAGTGGAAAGAGATCACAGAAATAATGGTTAATCATATTGGTCTTGCAAAAATTTTCACAATGTTGATTCTTCCAATCCAAGAGCATGGTCAGCCTTTATGGAAAATGGTATGGAGGTTCAAACAATTGCAGATAGATCTATCATATGACCCAGCTATCCCACTGCTGGGAATATACCCAGAGGAATGGAAATCATCAAGTCAAAGGTATACCTGCTCTCCAATGTTCATTGCAGCACTATTTACAATAGCTAAGAGTTGGAATCAGCCCAAATACCCATCATCAAATGAATGGATACAGAAAATGTGGTATATCTACACAATGGAATATTACTCTGCTACAAAAAGGAATGAAATATTGCCATTTGCAACAACATGGATGGACTTAGAGAAAATTATACTAAGTGAAACAAGTCAGGCACAGAAAGAGAAATATCACATGTTCTCATTTATTTGTGGGAGCTAAAAATAAATAAATAAATACACAAATACACTGTTGGGGGGGAGGGAGGAAGACACAGCAATCACAATTCCTTGAAGTTGTTACGACAAGCAAACAGACATGAGGTTGTTGGGAGGGAGTGGGGAGAGGGAGGGGGGAGGGACGTTTCAATAATGGGTTGTAATAATCAACCATATTATATATTAATAAATTTTAATTAAATTAAAAAAAAGATAGAACTAAGAAAACATTTTTTTTCCTTTTTTTTGTCTGTTTTCATGACCGGTAATGGGATCGCAACCCTCGGTGTCGCGCCCGCACCACGCTCAACCAGTGAGCGGACCGGTCTCTATATGGGATCCGAACCCTTGGTGGGAGCGCCGCTGCGCTCCCAAGCACCACACTCTACTGAGTGTGCCATCGGGCCGGCCCTAGATTCCTAGGAAGAGGAGGAAGAGGGGCAGCTGAAGCTCTGGCTGTTCTGAGAGCCCAGCAAGGATGAACTCAGTCACTGAGGAATGATTTCCAGGGTCCATTATGCTGTCAGCATATCCTAAGTTAGCAAAAAAGAGAAAATAAGTAAATGAGTGTACGTGTGTGTACATGTGTGTGTGTGTGTGTGTGTGTGTGAGAGAGAGAGAGAGAGAGAGAGAGAGAGAGAGAGAAACTGTGAGGATCATTATTTTATCTCACAACAGAGGAGGTAATAGTTAAGGCCTTTAAGTTAAGTTTAAAAGAAAAAACCCCAGTTAAAATGACGTGTCCATGGATATGTTTCTTCTGTTTACATGTGCCACTTACTGAGTTTTGCATCAAGTATTATGCATATTTACTGGCTTTTTTTTTTTTTTTTGTACTAGCGGTAAATTCAATAGAGGGCTTGGCACAGTGCCCTGCTTATACCAAGTCTCAATAAATATGTGTTCAACGTAACTGTTAAAAGAGTCCTAGAGATAAGTTAATACAGATTCAAAATAACTAGAGAAAGCCCTCGCACTACCTTAGTTAAAATGAGTGAACAAAAAGCGTTTGCTAGAATTTTATACTGCAGGGGACAGGGAGATGATATGGAACGTGTGCTCATCAGGGAGTGTGAATCTTAGAACGGGATGGGTAGAGATAAATAAATAGCCATGTGCATCTCTATTTGCACAGGAAGAGAAGCTAGAGTAGAAGATGCTAAGATTTTGCAAGTCAAGGGCTGGGATTCAGACATACCCCACTTCCATCCCAGAGAGGTCCACGTTGCACGGTTTTCTTCATTTCTCGGGAGGAAAAAAATGATTCTGATGATTTGAGGAGTTAATAGCCCAAAAGTTTTCTTGACAATTATTTTGAGTCACTCACGCTGATCTCTGATAAAGCTGATGCCCAAGGCCATCGGGCCTTCTGCTAAAGTCGGTTGATGTGATGATTTTATATGCTGGTTATAGAAAAGAAGAGTATGGTTAGGAACAAACAAGGATAATGACCTCCCAGTAGAGTCTAACCCCACAAGTATCAGCTCTTGGGGAAAAAACAATTAGAATTTTCCTTTTCCCCTGTTGGTTCTCAAGTGTTTAATATTGTCACAAAGGTTTGATTTATTGAATGAAAGCAGCCCCCAAGTTACCATAAGGCAGATATTGCCAGAGACCCAGGAGGAATTCCTAACAAGCCTAATGAAGGGAGATGATGACTTTTTTCTTTTGAAAATAAAAGAGAAAAGTGAAACAATAAACACATGTATTAGAGAAATTATGTTATACTATGTACAGACTAAACTATTTGTTTGCTGGTCAAATTTATTTAATGTTTTCTTCAATATTTGCTAAATCTTATGTTGGAGACAATTGCAATTTTTAAAGTTAAATTTACTTTGAAATGCTGTATGTTATTGTTAGATGTTGGGCTTTAATCTGTTTAAAGTTATCTTTGGAAATTGCTGTGAACAGAGTAAAAAAAAAAAGGGACAAAACAATTCATAAACTCAGTGGGAAATGTTTCTCATCAGGAATGATCAAATGATAGAAAAAGGAATATAATACGATGCAAGATAGAAGTTTCATTCTCAAGAATTTGACAATTTTGATAAAAACCCACAAGCATTCATCAACAGTAAACAATATTAGAGAAGACGTCATGATTAGAGCATGTGTGATGAACCAGAGGTGTGTCTGATCATAACCTGGAGTGATGAGTGATGCATTACACACTTGTGTTTGTCCTTGAATGGTGTAAAATTTGGAAAGGAAGGACGGAGTCAGGAAGCCATTTCAGTTTGGGAAATCACATGAACGAAGAGAAGGACCCGGGAATGAGCCCAGCTTTGTTGAAATATTATGGGAACTACTTTGCTGAGCATGGCATACACCTTTCCAGCAGATCTTAATAGTTATGAAAACATTAATATATTTTATTTATGCATTGCACATTTCATTTTAATCACATTTAATGCCACCCTTCTTCTTCCACGCAATACTAAATCCAAATGGTAAACTTGAGAGGGAACAACACAGAGTCATCTATGACTTAACCGAAATATTGGAAAGTGTGGAAAAAACTGTTAGTTATTCTTACCATTCATTGTCCCTTTCTTCCTCAATAATAAATGTCTCAAGTCTTAGTATCACACGTGGCCATATAGACAATCACGGGATTCCACAACCCCTCTTGCAGCTAGATTTGTCTATGTGACTAAGTCTGCACCAAAAGGATATATGTGGAGGCGAGGTCTATCACTTCTAGGATGTTCAAGTTGGGGTTCAATCACTTCTCCTTTCATGTATTTCTGTCTGATGGTGGGTGGTGGAAGTGAAGGATGGACCTTGAGCCATGATGGGAGAGCACAGACGGAAGCTATGTGTGGCAACCAGCAAAACGTAGCAAAAACGTAGAGCAACAATTTAGAAGGAGCTTACGTTTGTGATGAGCCACTCTGTTTTCCTGAATCGTCTTCTGGTTTAAAGCAGCATGATGTGTGCGCACGTGTGTGTGTGTGTGCGTGCGTGTGTGTGTTCCTTTTGCGTGTGTGTGTGTGTGTCTGATGCACACACACACACAAGCCTAATCGTAACCAATACAGAAGGTAAAAAAGGATTCTGTCTAAATCCTACTCCTGTGACATACTGATGTTAATTGTACATGGAAATTAATATACTCTTGTATCAGAAATGAAAGACAAACTCTGCATGAGAACATTATTCTAGTTTATCATAGTGCTAGTGTTAGAATGCTTTTCCTCTAGCACGCTCTTTTCAATTATTAAAATGTTAGACTTCATGTATTTTTCTATGAAGGTACTTAGTAAGTCCTATATATTTCTACCTTTTTTTTTTCTCAAGGTCTCCTGCAAAGTTTTATCTCTTCTTTTTGTGGTAGTGTTCCATCATCATTTTGTGGTTTATCTGGTGTCTATCCTGATAATGTAATAGTTTATCTTCCACTAGTTCTCAGAATCAATATTGATGGTTCAGACATTTTCATCCTTTAATCTTTTGAGCACTTTTTAACAGTTTTATATGTAAATAAATGCTTGGAAACAGAAGAAAGTCATAAGTAATAATTTTTATTTATCACCAGTCAATATGAAAAAAATTACTACATGTTGTTACCTTAATAACTAATAAAATAAAATATAATATAATAAAATATAAAATAAAAAATTACATACATATAAATCTTGTAAAACATATTCAAGCAATGTAAATACACATTAGTGTACAATGCACACATATACATATATGTTACACATAAGAATATGCACATATAAGTATCACCAATATATACGTATATAAATGCATACACGGGTATTTTTGTAGGATAAAAAATGGGGTATGAAGATGAAGACTGATTGGAACATAGAAAGTCAAGAACGAAGCTCCCTCTAGTTTTCAAAGAGGAAAAAAGTCCTCTCTCTCATTGCAAGTTCTGGTTTTATGGGGTGAGATGAAGGTTATCTGGGTGTTCATGTCACATATTTGGAGATAAAGTGATGACAAAGCAAGTGCTGTTTTACGTATCTTAGAAGAGACCAATGACTTTAAAAATGCAATTGAACCAGGTGTAAGTAGTCATGCTGGGTTAAAGGGGAAGTGGCCCTATGCTCTGTCCCTGGGTACATGGCCATAGAGATGAACAGTGAGGAGCGTGATATTCTATCAAGATGTCCACGCTTGTCTCTTTAGTGTAACTGTTTTTTTTTTTTTTTTGGAAGGCTTTGAAGCTCTGAGGCATCAGAATGAACACACACAACTCATCATCTAGAATTGAATCTAAAAGGACATATCTCGTCTCCAACACTCTGAGGAGCTCTTATATGGAGGAATGGGAAAAGCATCTGGGTGCTGCTGCCACCAGCAAGAGAAGAGCTACCGACACTTACTAACTAATGGGAACGATGACCTCCCAGGAGGACCAACATGAGTTTTCTGGTTGCTGTTCTCAAGAGCACCCATAGGAGCTTAATCGGGTGAGGGGGAGAAGACATTTATTAGTTGGATGACTTCTTTCCCCCTTAAAAAATAAAATCAATTAATTTTTCCAGAACAGATAGTGCAATTGGGTGTAAGAGGGGTACGTGTCATTGGTTAGAGATACTTTTCTAATTTTAACTTTTCTATGTGAATATGTAATTCACATGATTGCAATAGCAAAGGGATGTTACTTCTAATTCTGAGCTTCTGTAGTGTGGATGGAAAAAAAGCAATATCTGTTTGGGGTAAGAGAAAATGAGTGTAGGACTGTCAGGAGAATGGAGGTGGTAGCACAGTCCCAAAACTGCGGAGCGAGACATGTTGCATCGATATATGTCAAAATACACGTAACGTATTCACTCCTGTATTACTGTCAATTTCTTTCACTATGTTGTTATCTCTGTGTGGGTAGAAACTGTCTTATCACCCATCATATGCCTCCACATTTCCTAATGTACTTCGATGTACTTGGTAAGAAGTAGGGATTGCATTTTGTATATTCCAAATGGTTAAAATTATTTATTTTAGAGATTACACTTTTAGAAATGTTTCCCTATACACTTAGTCAAAAATCTTAGGTACACAAAGTATTGAGAATATCAAAGGATATTGTGCTGATCTGTGATCCCCTGAATTAAGATAAATAAGTCTTGCCTAAAGAGTGTCGTTATATATAGATATATAAAGTATATTCACCCACACGAAGGCCTTTGAAGATTAAAACAAACAAAAAAGATTTAGAGGCAATATGGTTGCTCTGTGTAGACTGACCTGGGGCATCTCAGAAGTGGTGCTGCCTCCATGTGACTGATCCTATGAATCCAGCCCTACGCTTGGCCCCGTTCTTCCAAAGAATCAAGCACTAGTAGTGATCTCATTACTGTGGACATACATTTCTGTCTCTCGACTGCTTTCTCACGGTATCCTCTCTACAAACTATACACTTTTGCTAAAGCAAAAGACCCCTTTGCACGAGAAACTTCTTCTTTCAAGGAACTTCTTTAGGGCAACTTTGACATCCTTATTCCTCAGGCTGTAGATGAGGGGGTTCAGCATGGGCACAAGAGTAGTATAAAACACAGAGGACACTTTCCCTTGGTCCATGGAGCTGACAGATGATGGCTGCAGGTACACGAATGCTGCAGATCCGAAGAAGAGAGCAACTGCGGAGATGTGGGAGCTGCAAGTGCTGAAGGCTTTGGACCTGCCCTCAACAGAGTGGATGCGAAGCACACTGGCAATGATGAAGATGTAGGAGGCAAAGATGGTTAGTGCAGGAGTCAGAATGTTAAATGCACTCAAGACCAGAACGAAGAATTCATTGATGTAGGTGCTGGAGCAGGATAGCTCCAGGAGTGGAAAGAGATCACAGAAATAATGGTTAATCATATTGGTCTTGCAAAACAAAAGCCTCAAAGTCAAGCCTGTATGAATTGTGGATCCAATGATACCCAGAACATAAGCTCCCACTGTGAGCCAGAAGCAGAGATGATAAGACATGGTGACACTGTAAAGCAAGGGGTTACAGATAGCAACATAGCGGTCATATGCCATTACAGCCAACGTGTAACACTCTGCAACAGCAAAAACAATGAAGCAATAAAGTTGAGGCATGCACTCAGCATAGGAGATGGTGTTCTTCTCTGTCACAAAGTTCACCAGCATTTTGGGGGTAATGACAGTGGAATGGCAGAGATCAATGAAGGAGAGACTGCTGAGGAAATAGTACATGGGGGTGTGCAGGTGAGCACTGAACCTAATCAGGGCAATCATGCCCACGTTCCCCACCACCGTGAGCACATAGATTCCTAGGAAGAGGAGGAAGAGGGGCAGCTGGAGCTCTGGCTGTTCTGAGAGCCCAGCCAGGATGAACTCAGTCACTGAGGAATGATTTCCAGGGTCCATTATGCTGTCAGCATGTTCCAAGTTAGAAAAAAAGAGAAAACGAGTAAATGAGCGTACTTGTGTGTATTTGTGTGTGTGCCACATACACTCAGAGGGAGAGAGATTCAGAGAGAGAGAGAGAGAAACTCTGTGAGGATCATCATTTTATCCGTCACCAGATGAGGCAGAGAATGCAGGCATCCTTTGAGCCTCTCCAGATAGTCTGGGACAACCAATGTTTCTGGTTGACCAGAGGATTAATTATAAACATCAAGGACTTAAAATTAAGATATTTTGTAACCTATGAAAAGAAAACACCAATTTTTGGATTTTTTTTTTAGCTCCATTAGAATAAAGGCTACATTTGTTATTTCCAGGAAGACTTTTCTTTCCCTCCCATGTTCTGTAGCATGCAATGTCATGCATATCAAATGGCAGAATGATAAAAAAATTCATGTGACTCAGAAGAAGGATTAGTAACAACTGCTTTCTGTGATTTATTAACATAGGATTTATAAGTCTATAAAAGTAGTTGTGTTTGTCTACTTCTCTTAGTAGAATTCCAATTCAAAATAGCTGGAGACCCGGGCAATTTCCAGTATTGCCTGAAACTGCTACTCTGTGTGTTTCCACTTTCTCCACTCAGGCCTGCTACGTCCCAGGATGGGAACATACGTGCCTGGTGGACAACATTCTTAGACCTCAGCAGCTTTTCTTAGGATGAGGGTCTTTACTCTCTTGTTCTAATTTGTGCAACCCTAGGAGAGTAATGTCAGGACCTAGACTTAGGTCATGTGTTTCACCCTGTGGCAGGTGAGCAGTGGGCTATGACTGGTCCATGTTAAGTGGACTTCATGATTAAATTAGTGGACGTCAGAAAACAACCCATATGTCCAATATACAAGAAGGAGTTTGTAAAAGAAACACTAGATATCTTCTACACTTGTCACTTTTCATCGTGATGTATTTTTCATGTGCTCTTTATAGAATTTAAAGGTGTTGGATGTATGGATCAGTAGAGCACATGCAATACATAATTAGAATGTTTAGTCGAGATTCAGTACTAGCCAACATTGTGAAGTGGTTTTTCTTTTTTTTTTCCTTTTTGTCGTGACCAGTAATGGGATCGCAACCCTCAGTGTCGCGCCTGCACCGCAACCGGCAACGGAATCGCAACCCTCGGTGTCGCGCCCGCACCGCGCTCAACCAGTGAGCAGACCGGTCTCCACATGGGATCCGAATGCCGCTGCGCTCCCAAGCGCCGCACTACAGAGTGCGCCACCGGGCCGGCCCGTGAAGTGGGATTTCAAAAAGGCTAATATGTCTTTAGTTTACACTTGCAAAGAAAATTAGTAGATTCTAGAAAATGGAAATTCATCGTCTTAAATTTTAAGCAACTGTTGGGTTAGTCTTACTTAACAGTTGGATTTTCAGTTTGGGGTACGGTGTTTTATATGCAACATAAGAAAAGCAAGTCAACTTCAGAAAATGGATCTAGAAATCTTGTCACTTGAAGAGTGGCTAAAATGACTGGGGACATGTAGCTAGCACTGTCAAAGTATATGTGGCACATGGCATTTGTGTCCAAATGCTCAACCTATTGCTATATTTTAGAGGAGTTAGAATCATTGTGTATGTCTCCATGAGAGCAATGTTTCTCTGTTTGAAATTATCAAGAGAAATATTTGGTTATCCAACAGTCAGACGTACCTTGATTTACTTACAGCTGGAGATGTTAGAGCACAGCCTGTGTAACCATTTCACAGACACTGGTCAAGGACACAGCAGCATTGGATGGGTAGTTAGATTCAATCAACTTGAATATCTCTTTGAATTCCAATAACTTATGATTTTATAATTCTAATGGGTACTGATACTAAATTAGACAGTCGGAGTTCAAATATCATTTCAAGCCCATACTTTCTGTGTGATCTTTGGAAAATTGCTTCCACTCGCCATGCCTCTGAAAAACAGATATGTTAACATCTGTCTCACATGAAAATTCAATTAAATGATGCTCTTGGTAAGAACCTAATCGATTTTATTGTTGTTTCCTTTGTAATACATTGAATTTCTCTCTGAAATCTTTTTAATTTGCCCAACATTTTTATTCTCATAATGATAGTTGGAGTTTTGTTTGTTTTTCTTAGCATATCTTGTTTTTCGCTCCCTCCTATATTATTACACATAATAATACAGATATTCAGAACTATTTTTTTAATGAATCATAACCTGTTTTTTGAAATTGGTTATGAATATTAATGAGAAACAAAGCTGATTGTCACTCCTCGTGCCCAAGATGTGAAGGCCAGATCCATGCTGGCAGCATGCCCACTACCACAAATTGCTCTTGTACCCCACGTTCCCCACCCCCATATCCCCAACCTCTCCACCCCTCTCCCTTTCCCTCCCACTCTGCTTTGTATCCGAAGTTCTCTCCTCTGCAAGTCCAGCACACCACTGTGGTCTTTCTTTCCTTCCTTCTAAAGCATCAATATTTGTCATCTCCTATAAAGTTCCAACTAATATCTATACCATTCAAACATTGGTATCATAAGCCAAAAAAAAAAGACAAGTTTTTTTCTTTTATGTCCCAACAATTTTCATATGACTTGGCTATTCTACAAAAGGACATTTAATAGACTCTCAGTTTTAATTCATAATGTTCCTTTAGTTTTTCTCCTATCACCCCAATCCTATAAAATCCTATGTAATAGTTAAGGCCTTTAAGTTAAGAAGTTTAATAGCGAAACCCCCAGTCAAAATGACCATTTTTTTTTTTTTTTTTTTTTTTTTTTTTTTGTCTTTTTTCTGTGTCCGGCAACGGATCGCAACCCTCAGTGTTGCCCCCGTACCGGACCGGGGACCGGCGACGGGATCGCAAGCCTCGGCATTGCTCCCGCGCCTCGCTCAGCCAGTGAGCGGGAGCCGGTCTGTACGTGGGATCCGAACCCTCGGACGGGAGCGCTGCCGCGCTTCCCAAGCGGGCGCACTATCCAGTGCGCCACCGGGCGGGCCCCAAAATGACCATTTTTTTTTTTTTTTGTCTTTTTTCTGTGTCCGGCAACGGATCGCAACCCTCAGTGTTGCCCCCGTACCGGACCGGGGACCGGCGACGGGATCGCAAGCCTCGGCATTGCTCCCGCGCCTCGCTCAGCCAGTGAGCGGGAGCCGGTCTGTACGTGGGATCCGAACCCTCGGACGGGAGCGCTGCCGCGCTTCCCAAGCGGGCGCACTATCCAGTGCGCCACCGGGCCGGCCCCAAAATGACCATTTTTTAAGTGTCCTTGGATATATTTCTTCTGTTTTCATGTGCCACTTACTGAGTTCTGCATCAAGTATTATGCATATTTACTGGATTTTTTTTTATTGTACTCATGGTAAATTCAATAGAGAGCTTGGCACAGTGCCCTGCTTATACCAATCTCGATAAATATGTGTTCAACAAAATGTTAAGAGAATCTTAGAGATAAGTTAATACAGATTCAAAATAACTAGAGAAAGCCCTCGCACTGCCTTAGTTAAAATGAGTGAACAAAAAGTGTTGGCTAGAATTTTATACTGCAGGGGACAGGGAGATGATATGGAGCCTGTGCTCATCAGGGAGTGTGAATCTTAGAACGGGATGGGTAGAGATAAATAAATAGCCATGTGCATCTCTGTTTGCACAGGAAGAGAAGCTAGAGTAGAAGATGCTAAGATTTTGCAAGTCAAGGGCTGGGATTCAGACATACCCCACTTCCATCCCAGAGAGGTCCACGTTGCACGGTTTTCTTCATTTCTCGGGAGGAAAAAAATGATTCTGATGATTTGAGGAGTTAATAGCCCAAAAGTTTTCTTGGCAATTATTTTGAGTCACTCATGCTGATCTCTGATAAAGCTGATGCCCAAGGCCATCTGGCCTTCTGCTAAAGTCGGTTGATGTGATGATTTTATATGCTGGTTATAGAAAAGAAGAGTATGGTTAGGAACAAACAAGGATAATGACCTCCTACTAGAGTCTAATCCCACAAGTATCAGCTCTTGGGGAAAAAACGATTAGAATTTTCCTTTTCCCCTGTTAGTTCTCAAGTGTTTAATATTGTCACAAAGGTTTGATTCATTGAATGAAAGCAGCCCCCAAGTTATAATAAGGTAGATATTGCCACAGACCCACGAGGAGTTCCTAAGAAGCCTAATGAAGGGGGATGATGACTTTTTTCTTTTGAAAATAAAAGAGAAATGAGAAACAGTAAACACATGTGTTAGAGAAATTATGTTATACTATATAAAGACTAAACTATTTGTTTGCTGGTAAAATTTATTTAATGTTTTCTTCAATATTTACTAAATGTTATATTATGTTTAAGACAATTGCAATTTTTAAAGTTAAATTTAGTTTGAAATGCTGTATGTTATTGTTAGATGTTGGGCTTTAATGTGTTTAAAGTTATCTTTGGAAATTGCTGTGAACAGAGTAAAAAAAAAGGTGACATAATAATTCATCAACTCAGTGAGAAATGTTGCTCATCAGGAATTACCGGAGACCAGCTTCAGTCGAGTTGTGGGTACCCAAAAAGGGAGAGGGAGGGTCGGTGAAAATAACAAACACAGACAGAGACCTCAATGCATCAATATGCACATTCTCTCTCTTCGGGCTGTCAGCATGTTGCAGCTGGAGAACAGTAGAACATGAGACAATGCCTTTTATTTAGATTTTTCTCTGCAGGGGTTTTTTGGGTACTATTTTTATTGTATCAACAAGCTTAAATCAATAGTCCATAAAGCAGGGAGGAAACTTTTTTAGAGGTCAGCACGTCTTAGGTGATCAACTCCTGCTTCTATTTCCTGGAATTAGGTTTATGAGATTCAAACCATCCCCTTCATTGTCTTGAAGTTATCTTGTGACCTTTTTCTGTTAGCAAACTGTGATTAATATCCACCCTGTTAACAGGGTGGGAGCCAAATGTAAAAAGAACAGCAGATATTTGAGCAGCATTATCATGCACATTTTAAGGTTATGCATTTGCTGTGGCCCTGTAATCTTGATCTAAATGTTAAAGTGTATTTTTCTAAGATCTAATTTTGCAGGTTTAATAATTTTACAGCATATATTTTTA
>NW_007726680.1:33296-52691 GCF_000696425.1 Galeopterus variegatus | reverse complement strand
TAAATTGTCCAATTTACTCGGATCCTTCTGTGGGAATGTTTAGTTCAATGACTGCATAATTATTTGTGTTATTTTTATAATCTTTTAGGAATTTAGAGAACTGCCACGCTAACCAAAATATCAAAAGAGAACGCAAAAGCCACAAAGCCGAGGCAGACAGCCCTTCTGGTTGCAGCAAGTGCTCGTAGCTGTGGCCTTGCCAGCAGCTCTCCCTCCAGCGACCCTGCCAGCTCGGAGACGGCAGCCCAAGCTGACTCCTTTAGGACCCTGCCATGGCGTGGACTGTGCCAAGGAATGATCAAACAATAGAGATAGAAATATAATACGATGCAAGACAGAAGTTTCATTCTCAAGAATTTGACAATTTTGATAAAATAAACAATATAAGAGAAGACATCATGATTAGAGCATGTGTGATGAACCAGAGGTGTGTCTGATCATAACCTGGAGTGATGAGTGATGCATTACACACTTGTGTTTGTCATTGAATGGTGTAAAATTTGGAAAGGAAGGACGGAGTCAGGAAGCCATTTCAGTTTGGGAAATCACATGAACGAAGACAAGGACCCGGGAATGAACCCAGCTTTGTTGAAATATTATGTAAACTACCTTGCTGAGCATGGCATACACCTTTCCAGCAGATCTTAATAGTTATGAAAACATTGATATATTTTATTTATGCATTGCACATTTTATTTTAATCACATTTAATGCCACCCTTCTTCTTCCACGCAATACTAAATCCAAATGGTAAACTCGAGAGGGAACAACACAGAGTCATCTATGACTTAACACAAATATTGGAAAGTGTGGAAAAAACTTAGTTATTCTTACCATTCATTGTCCCTTTCTTCCTCAATAATAAATGTCTCAAGTCTTAGTATCACACGTGGCCATATAGACAACCACGGGATTCCTCAACCCCTCTCGCAGCTAGGTGTGTCTATGTGACTAAGTCTGCACCAAAAGGACGTATGTGGAGGCGAGGTCTGTCACTTCTAGGATGTTCTTCAAGTTAGGGGACAATCACTTCTCCTTTCATGTGTTTCTGTCTGATGGCGGCTGGTGGAATTGAAGGACGGACCTTGGGCCATGATGTGAGACCACAGACGGAAGCTACGTGTGGCAACCAGCAAAACGTAGCAAAAACGTAGAGCAACAATTTAGAAGGAGTTTACATTTGGGATGAGGCACCGTGGCCGCCTGAATCGTCTTCTGGTCTAAGGCAGCATGATGTGTGTGAGGGTGTGTGTGTGCGTGTGTGTGCGTGAGTGTGTGCATGCGTGTGTCTGATGCACAGCCAAGCCTAATTGTAACCAATATAGAAGGTAAAAAATGATTCTTCTGTCTAAGTCTTACCCCTGTGACATACTGATGTTAATTGAACATGAGGAATTGTTTTCTTTTGGAAATTAACATACGCTTGTATCAGAGAAATGAAAGACAAACTCTGTACAAGAACATTATTCTAGTTTATGATAGTGCTAGTGTTAGAATGCATTTCCTCTAGCATGCTCTTTTCAATTATTAAAATGTTAGACTTCATGTATTCTTCTATGAAGGTACTTAGTAAGTCCTATATATTTCTACCTTTTTTTTTTTTCCTTTTTGTCTTTTTTACTGACCGGTAATGGGATTGCAACCCTCGGCGTCGCGCCTGTACTGGGGACCGGCAACGGGATCGCAACCCTTGGTGTTACACCTGCACCTTGCTCAGCCAGTGAGCGGGAACCGGTCTCCACATGGGATCCGAACCCTCCGCAGGAGCACCACCGCGCTCCCAAGCGATGCACTCTCCAGTGCGCCACTGGCTGGCCCTACCTTTTTTTTTTTTTCTCAAGGTCTGTTCCTGCAAAGCTTTATCTTTTCTTTTTGTGGTAGTGTTCCATCATCATTTGTAGTTTATCTTTTATGTATCCTAATATTATAATACCTTATCTTCCACTACTTTCAGAATCAATATTGATGGTTCAGACATTTTTATCCTTTCACGTTCTAAACACTTTTTAAACAGTTTTAATATGTAAATTAATGTTTGGAAACAGAAGAAAATCTGGCCGAGCCCGTGGCGCACTCGGGAGAGTGTGGTGCTGGGAGCACAGCAGCGCTCCCTCCGCAGGTTCGGATCCTATATAAGGATGACCGGTGCACTCACAGCGCTCACTGGCTGAATGTGGTGCAGCCGGTCTCAAAAAAGGACAAAAAAAAAAAAAGAAGAAAATCATAAGTGATCATTTTTATTTATTGCCCATCAATATGAAAAAAATTTACTAGTTATCGTTAGCTTAATGACTAATTAAAAAATACTGCAATAAAATAAAAATTAGCTATACATAAACCTTTTAAAACATAATCAAGGAATACAAATACACATTAGTATACAATGCACACATATACATATGTGTGACATATATGTATACACACATATGTATCACAGACAAATATACACACATATAAATACATACAGAGACATTTTTGTGGGAAAAAAGTGGGTATGAAGATAAAGACTGATTAGCACATAGAAAGCCAAGAAGGAAGTTCCCTCTAGTTTTCAAAGAGGAAATAACGTCCTCTTTCTCACTGCAAGTTTTGGTTTAATGGGGTGAGATGAAGGTAACTGGGGTGTTCATGTCACATATTTGGAGATAAGGTGATGACAAAGCAAGCACAGTTGTATGTATCTTAGAAGAGACCAATGATTTTTAAAATGCAATTGAACCAGGTGTAAGTAGTCATGCTGGGTTAAAGGGGAAGTGGCCCTATGCTCTGTCCCTGGGTACATGGTAATAGAGATGAACAGTGAGGAGCGTGATATAATTTGAAGATGTCCATGCTTGTCTCCATAATGCAACTGTTGTTTTTTTTTTTTTTTTTTTTGAAGGCTTTGAAGCTCAGAGGCATCAGAATGAACACACACAACTCATCACCTAGAAGTGTCTTTGAAATAAAGAGACATATCTCGTCTCCAACACTCTGAGGAGCTCTCGTATGGAGCAATGAGCAAACGCATCTGGGTGCTGCTGCCACCAGCAAGAGAAGAACTACCGACACTTACTAATTAATGGGAACGATGACCTCCCAGGAGGACCCACATGAGTTTTCTGGTTGCTGTTCTCAAGAGCACCCATAGGAGCTTAATCGGGTGAGGGGGAGAAGACATTTATTAGTTGGATGACTTCTTTCCCCCTCAAAAAAGAAAATCAATTTATTTTTCCAGAACAGATAGTGAATTTGGGGGTAAGAGGGGTACTTGTCATTAGTCAGAGTCAATTTTCTAATTTTAACTTTTCTGTGTGAATATGTAACTCACATGATTGCTATAGCAAAAGATGTTACTTCTAATTCTGAGTTTCTGTAGTGTGGATGGAAAAAAACCCATTATATCTTTGGGATAAGAAAAAATGAGTGTAGGACGGTCAGGAGAATGGAGGTGGTAGCACAGTCCCAAAACTGCGGAGCGAGACATGTTGCATCGATATATGTCAAAATACACATAACGTATTCACTCCTTTATTACTGTCAATTTCTTTCATTATTTTGTTATCTCTATGTGGGTAGAAACTGTTTTATCCATCATATGCCTCCACATTTCATAATATAGTTCTATGCACTTGGTAAGAAGTAGGGATTACATTTTGTATATTCCAAATGGTTAAATTATTTATTTTAGAGATTACACTTTTAGAAATGTTTCCCTATACACTTAGTCAAAAATCTTAGGTACACAAAGTATTGAGAATATCAAAGGATATTGTGCTGATCTGTGATCCCCTGAATTAAGATAAATAAGTCTTGCCTAAAGAGTGTCATTATATATAGATATATAAAGTATATTCACCCGCACGAAGGCCTCTGAAGATTAAAACAAAAAAAAGATTTAGAGGCAATATGGTTGCTCTGTGTAGACTGACCTGGGGCATCTCAGAAGTGGTGCTGCCTCCATGTGACTGATCCTATGAATCCAGCCCTACACTTGGCCCCGTTCTTCCAAAGAATCAAGCACTAGTAGTGATCTCATTACTGTGGACATACATTTCTGTCTCTTGACTGCTTTCTCACTGTGTCCTCTCTACAAACTATATACTTTTGCTAAAGTAAAAGACCTCTTTTTACAAGAAACTTCTTTTTTCAAGGAACTTCTTTAGGGCAACTTTGACATCCTTATTCCTCAGGCTATAGATGAGTGGGTTCAGCATGGGCACAAGAGTAGTATAAAACACAGAGGACACTTTCCCTTGGTCCATGGAGCTGACAGATGATGGTTGCAGGTACGTGAATGCTGCAGATCCAAAGAAGACAGCAACTGCGGAGATGTGGGAGCTGCAAGTGCTGAAGGTTTTGGACCTGCCCTCAACAGAGTGGATGTTGATGATGCTGGCAATGATGATGATATAGGAGGATGGTAAGGCTGGGGGCACAGATGTTAAAGGCATTGAAGCACAAAACTACTACTTCATTGATACATGTACTGGAATAGGAGAGCTCTAGTAGTGAAGATCACAGAACTAATGGTTGATTATATCAGCCTTACAGAAAAGCACTCTCAGCATGCAGATGGTATGAGCTGTGGCACCAATCAAACCCATGATATATACTCCAAGTACCACCCAGGAGCACAGCTGAAAGGACATGGTGACACTGTAAAGCAAGGAGTTACAAATTGCAGTGTACTTGTCATATGCCATTGCAGACAATGCATGACATTCTGTCATAAGAAAAACAATAAAGCAATAAAGTCGAGTCATGCACTCAGCATAGGAGATGGTGTTCTTCTCTGTCACAAAGTTCACCAACATTTTGGGGGTAATGACAGTGGAATGGCAGAGATCAATGAAGGAGAGACTGCTGAGGAAACAGTACATGAGGCTGTGCAGGTGAGCACTGAACCTAATCAGGGCGATCATGCCCACGTTCCCCACCACCGTGAGCACATAGATTCCTAGAAAGAGGAGGAAGAGGGGCAGCTGGAGCTCTGGCTGTTCTGAGAGCCCAGCCAGGATGAACTGAGTCACTGAGGAATGATTTCCATCTTCCATTTTCCTCGGGGAATTTTACATAGAAAGAGAAGAAGAAAATTTGAGGTAGGTATTTATTGTCTCACCACATGACAAATTGTGAAACAGAATTCAAGTCTTTTCAGCCTGGTGTTTTCAGTTCTCTGCCTGTTTCTCATCTATGTTAGCAGCCAAAGACCCTGGGATCCCAGAAATATGGGACATGTAAAGAATTGTGAGACAGAACAATCACTATGTGGATTCCATGCTGTAAGAGTGGGTACGAGCACTGTCTCTGAAAACCCAAAGACATGTTCTGATAATTTCAGTTGAGTATTCTTAGAATGTCTCATGCTTTATTTGTAATCCTCTCAACACTTCTGAAGAACGAATGCTAATATGCCTATTTTACACATTAGGTAACAGTGGCTCCTGTGGTTAGGTGTGTAATGAGTAGGTGACCAAGGGTACGAGACAAGACCTGTCTGTCTCACCTTCCATCTCTTATTTTAGCTACACCTGTCTTCCCACCTACCTTTATGTCTTTGTTATATCAGAGAAACCATTCAATTAATGTGAAAGAAAAATGTACATGAAATACCAACAATAGCACATCAGCCATGATCCAGGCTACGCTCCCTTTTAGTGCATACTTTGGCTACTAGCACTGACTCAAAAATACAGAAAGAGTGACTCTAGAAAGTAACTGGATTGCTAACATTAGGTCTACCACTCAATTTGAACTCCACGCCCAGGAAGAATGTGAGTTTTGTAATGAGGAGAATTCAGAAGTGAGAAAGACTCAACCTCAAATTTGTTTCTTCCAAAAACACTAATGGAGTACTCACCATGTGCTAAGTACTATTGTTCTACCTGATGTGGTTCATCATCTTTGGGGCTTATGTTGGAGGACTGGAGCTGCAGAAAGTCAATCTTGTGTGATACATAGACTATAATAACAGTGTGCATGTTGTCATGGTATATTTTTCACTCCCCTTCAAACCAGAGCTTTTAACAGCACTTCCCAAGGGGCATGAAAGACCAAAGCAGAAAAAATATGTGTATCTCTCCAGCTCTAGGATGGGGGATTGGAAGAAAGCTTATGAATTCTGAGCACAGACACTGTGATGACTGTTCTATATCTTTAAAAAAGAAAGATCCAAGACATACCATTAGATGTTATTTGTGTATCAAAAAACAAAGGTAATGGGCCAGCCCAGTGGCACACTCGGTAGAGTGCAGCGCTTGGGAGCGCGGCAGTTTGGATCCCATATAGAGACCGGTCTGCTTACTGGTTGAGCGTGGTGCGGGCACGACACCGAGGGTTGCGATCCCGTTGCCGGTCGTGGTACTGGTGCGACACTGAGAGTTGCTATCCCGTTACCGGTCACGAAAAAAGACAAAAAGGGAAAAAAAAAACAAAGGTAAGAATATTTAGATAAGAATGGAAAGGTGGGAGATATTTCTTTTAATTTGGTGCTTAGAACTGTCCAGGTACATTCATAAATGTTAATTGATTTATTTCTCCCTCAGCAACCCTTACGGTACAGCGTATTATTCCTATTTTATGGAGAGGAAACTAAAATTCAGGGACTTGAATGATTTATTCATGGTGACTTTGTGGCACTTGAATATATAGACGTGCATGATAGTTTTCTAATGGTATAGATGCAAATTTTGACAGAGCCATGAGAAATAAAAGAAACAAAACTTGAACTAATATGAATATCTTCTGGAAATATTATCCCTCTAAAACAAAAGCATGTACAAAACACATGCTAGATTCAAAGAACAGAAGAGCTGAAGAAAAAATATAATCTTGATACTTGGCACTTATTGGGTGTTTCTAATAAGAGCAGTCTAGATAAGATACTGTACTTATTATTTGTGAATGCATAAATTGTTCAATGAATAATGTATGAATAAAGACTGGTAACTGGGCTCACAGCATGAAATGAGAAAAACAAAAAGCCTTTGTCTATCTTAAGTTATCAATTGAATCTAAACTCTATTAAGAGCATGGTATCCCTCTGCTACTAAAATGTCTGTCTGTGGTATCTATGCTTACACTGTACAAGTCTTGGCTGAAAGATATTTCAAGTCCTATACTAGTGATGGCTACTACAGTAAAATTTTCTCAATCTTTGGTACTGGCAGATTTTACATAATTACTGCTTCGTTGATTATTGCTTAAATTAGAGTCATGTAAAAAAGCTACAGTAATTAAAGTTTGAAAGGTTTATTCTTTTTTTTAATTAGGAAATGGTTTTTTACCACTCTTTGTTGTTGACACTTTTTATATACAGGAGTAGAGGTCACTCATAATTGTGAAGAATTCCCTTCAGAGAGAGGACACTGCAAAATTAGGCTCATTTAAAAAAATTTTATGAAATTAAATGGTACATGGATTATATCTCAATTTTTAAAAGCTACTGATAAGGCTTAATCAATTGAGGATAAAAGGTAGCTGCACTTGATATGCCCAGATTTACATTTTGAACTGACCACTTTGGCTACAGTGTAGTGAATGGATTGGGGGTTGAGGGGCCATAAGAGAACATGCAGAGACATGCAGAGGAGCCTTTTGCAACAGTGCAGAGAGAAAGAGGCAGAGTTAAAATCCACCAGACTTATTAAAGGGATGAATTTTAGAGATAAGAGAGAGAAAAGTCAAGGATGTATCGTACTTGTCAGTTATCTGAAGTTTGGGAGACTTTAAGCACAATAATTTGGGTTCCCCCCTTTTTTATTCGTTTATTTATTTATTTATTAGCTCCTACATATAAGTGAGGACATGAGGTATTTTTCTTTCTGTGCCAGGCTTATTTCACTTAACATAATTTTCTCTAAGTTTATGCAGGTTGCTGTGAATGGCAGTATCTCATTCTTTTTTATGGCACAGTAGTATTCTGCTGTATTAAATATACCATATTTTCCTTATCCACTCATCCAATGATGGGCATTTACAAATGGCAAATGGACGCATGAAATAATGCTCAACATCACTCAGCATCAGGGAAATGCAAATCAAAACCACATTAAGATATCATCTCACTCCAGTTAGATTGGCTATTATAAAAAAAGACAGAGAATAACAAATACTGGTGAGGATGTGGAGAAAGGGGAATCCTCCTATACTGCTGGTGGGACTGTAAAATGGTGCAGCCATCATGAAAAATGGTATGGAGGTTCCTCAAACAACTACAGATAGAACTGCCATGTGACCCAGCAATCCCACTGCTGGGTATGTACCCAAAGGAATGGAAATCATCATGTTGAAGGGACACCTGTACTCCCATAAAAATAAAATGAAATTTGCAATTATTAAAAGTCTTTTTAACTGATTAGATGTGGTTATAAAACATTAATATTTTAGTGAGTCTTTTACAGAAGATTTATATTCCAAATCACTACTCTGTTGTTTTAAATCCTTTATATACTTCTGTTTTCTGCTTGACTCATGAAGACATGTGAGTTTGTGACTCTTCTCTATACCCTTCTTTCCAGTCCCTTCTTTAGGTAACAGCCTCTTCCTTGAGGGAAAAAATGACAACTACAAAATCCCATTTTATAAAAATACTATAAATTTACTTTGGACAAGATTTTTCAAACTTAAATGACTCTAACTAAAGGTCAGATGAACATAAGGAAACAGGTTACAATGTGATATGAGGAGCACATATCCTAGTGAAAAATATTCTGTTTTAATTTTTAAATAAAATAACACACACACACACGACCCCCCCCCACAGCTAACATCATACTTATGATGAGAGACTAAATACTTTCCCCTTAAAATAAGAAACAAGGCAGGATGATAATGCAATATGAAGAGCATGTGTCTTGCTGGAAAATATTCTTTTAATTTTTAAATAAAAAAACTACACACACAAAAAGAAACCCCACAGCTAACATCACAATTAATGGTGAAAGACTAAATACTTTCCCCTTAAGATAAGAAAAAAGACAGGATGTGTACTCCCTGCACTTTTATTAAAAATTATATTGGGGGTTCTGGCTGGGGAAATAAGGCAAGAAAATAAGTAAAATTAAAAGACATTCAGATGAGAAAGAAAGAAGTAAACATATCATTTGTAGATGATATCAACTTGTATGTATAAAATTTTAAGGACTCTACCAAAAACCAAAAAAAAAAAACCCAACCCTACAACATATTAGATCTAGTTAAGTATAGCAAGATTGTACAGCAAGACTGCAGAATACAAAATCAACACAAAATGCTCTATTGTATTTTTATATACTTGCAATAAACGATCCTCCAAAATACATTTGCAATAGCATCAAAAAGAATAAAATACTTAGGAATAAATTAAATAAAAAGAATGCAAGACATGCACATTGAAAACTACAGGACCTTGTTGAAAGAAAGACATCCCAGGTTCATGAATCAGAAAACTCACAATTGTGAAGATGGTTATACTTCCCAAATTGATCTACAAATTTAATGCAATCCCTATCAAAATCCCTGCCATTTTTTGCAGACATTGATGTGCTGATTATAAAACTCCCTTGAAAGTGTAAGGGACCCAGGATAATCAAATGAAACTTGAAAGAGATGAATAAAGTTGAGGGACTCACATTTTCCCACTTGAAAAATTTACAGTAATCAAATTTTTTATAGTAATCAAAACAGAGTGTGTCTCAGTTTGCTTGTGCTGCTGTAATAAAATACCTGAGGTTGGGTAATTTATCAAAAACACATTTATTTCTCACAGTTCTAAAGGATGAAAAGTCAAAGATCAAGGTGTGGGCAGGTTCAGGTGTCTGGTGGGGCCTGCATTCTCTGGAGAGGAGGAAGTCTGCATCCTCATATGACAGAAGGCAAAAGGGCAAGATACCAAATGCTGCATGAAGCCTCTTTGATAAGGGCCTGAATCTCATCCGTGAGGGAAGGAGCCTTAATGACCTAATCACCTCTTAAAGGCCCCACACCTTAATACGATCACATTGTCCAGTAAATTTCAACACCTTAATTTTGGAGGAGAAACATTCAAAACAGAGCAGTGCAATTCTCAAAAGAAGGCATACAAATGCTGAACAGATATTTAAAAAATCACTAATCAGGAAAGTGCAAATTAAAACCACAATGAGATATCACCTCATACCTGTTAGAATGGATACTGTGAAAAAGATGAAAGACAACAAATGTTGGTGAGGATTTGGAGAAAAGGGAACCCTTTTCCACTGTTGGTGGGAATGTAAATCAGTACAGCCATTATGGAAAAAATATGGAGGTTACTGAAAAAATGAAAAATAGCATTGCCATATGAGCCAGCAATCCTAATTCTGGATATATATCCTAGGGAATTGAAATTAGTATGTCAAACAGATGTCTGCATCCCCATGTTCATTGCAGCATTATTCACAATAGCCAAGGTATGGAAACAAGCTACCTCACCATTAATGAATGTTTTTTTAACATGTGGTATATATGCACAATAAAATACTACTCAGCATTAAAAAAGAACAAAATTCTGTCATTTGTGACAACTTGGATGACTCAAGAGGACATTATGCTAAGTGACATAAGCCAGGCACAGAAAGACAGATGTTGTATGATTTTACTTAAACATGGAATCTATTAAAGCCAAACTCATGGAAGTAGAGTGTAGAATGGTGATGCCTAGAGGCCAGGAAGGGGAGGGGACAGGGACGGGGGAAATGTTGGTTAGTGGGTACAAAGTTTCAGTTCGGAGAAATATGTTATGATGATCTACTGCACAGCAAGGTGACTATAGTTAAAAATAATGTATATTTCAAAATTACTAAAAGAGTGGATTTTAAGTGTTTTTACTACAAAGACGTATGTAAGGTGATGAATATGTGAATTTGTCTGGTTTGCTTATTGCACAATGTATACATGTACGGGATCATCACATTGTGCCCCATATGGAACAACCTAAATAACCATTGATGAACGGATAAAGAAAATATGGTATATAAATATAGTGGAATGTTGTTCAGCCTTAAAAAAGAAGGAAATCCTGCCATAGATGACAATATGGATAACTGAAATATGTGAAGTGAAATAAGCCAGTCACATAAGGACAAATACTGCATGATCCCACTTATATGAGGTACCTAAAATAATTAAACTCATGGACACAGAGTAGAATGGTGTTGTCAGAGGCTGGGGGGAGACAGAAATGGGGAGCTGCTGTTCAGTGGTTATAAAGGCTCAGTTATGCAAGATGAATAAGTTCTAGAGAACTGCCATAGGACATTGTTTCTATTGTTAACAATACAGGATTATGCGCTTATTAATTTGTTAAAAGGGTAGACTCATGTTAAGTGTTCTTACCATAACAAAAACAAATGAATAAACAAACATGCCACCACCTCAAAAAAGAAAAAGACGGCTGGCCAGTTAGCTCGGTTGGTTAGAGCACAGCCTTATAACACCAACGTACTGGTTCAGGTCTCTGAAGCAGCCAGCCACCAAAAGAACGACATCAACAACAACAGCAAAATAAATAAAAAGAAAGAAAGAAAGAAAAGGAAAACAGTAAGTATAGAAAAGACTTTAAAAACACTATCAAACAACTTTTCCTAATTTATATTTATAGAACATTCCACCCAACAACAGCAAAATATGTAGTCTTTCAAATGCACACAACATCCAGCAAGAGAGACCATATTCTGGGCAAAGGAATCCTAATAAATTTAAAAGGATTTAAATCATACAGAGTATGTTTTCTGACCATGAGTAATCAATACAAAAATTCAAAAGCATTTGACCTGCATGAAAATGAAATGACAATATATCAAAATTTGTGTGGTGCAGCTGAAGCAGTGCTCAGAAAGGGATTTATAGCATTAAATGCTTAAATTTAAAAAGGAAGAAGTTGTAAAATCAACGACCTAAGTTTCCATATTAAAAAGAGAAATTAAACCCCCCCCCAAAAGAAGGAAGAAAATAATTATAAGAGCAAAAATCAATGAATAGAAAACAAACAAAAAGGAACAAAATTGAGGAAACCTAAGGTTAGTTCTTTGAAAACATCAAGAAACCTGATAAACTACTACTAGCCACACTGATGAAGGAAAAAGACACCTTACCAATATTAGAAATGAAAGAGGGGACATCATCACAAATCCTATGAATGTTAAGAGAATGTTATGAACAGCTTTCCAACAATAAGTTTGTAATCCTGAAGTTCTACATCTAATAAAGAAATTCAATTTGTAGTTAAAAATCTTTATACAAACATCTATAAGCCCAGATGGATGCAATGATCAATTCTACCAAATATTTATGGAAGACATAATACCAGTTCTATATAAACTCTTCCTGAATATAGAAGAGGGAACATGTCCTAATTCATTTCATGTGACCTGGAAACTATGCACCAGTATCACGAATGTAGACACAAAAATCCTTAATGAAATATAAGCAAGTCAAATCCAGCAATATATAAATGGTATAATACATGATGACTGTAGTATCCTAGGAATGTAAGACTGGCTTGACATTCCAAAATCAATCAAAATAATCCACCATATTAATTGCTATGGTTTGGATGAGGTTTATCCCCACCAAAACTCATGTTGAAATTTGATTCCCAAAGTGACAGTGTTGGGTGGTGGAGCCCAGTGGGAGGTGTTTGTTATGACAGTGGATCTCTCATGAATAGATTAACGTTGTGGCTGTGAGTGAATTCTCGCTCTGGCAAAACCGGATTAGTTACCCAGAGAGCAGGTTGTTATAAAAGCAAATTCAGCCTCCTAGACTTTCTCTTACTTCCTCTCTTGCATTGTGATCTCTTTGCACATGCTAGCTTCCCTTTCTGCTTTCTGCTTTCTGCTGAGAGTAGAAGCAGCACAAGACCCTTACTGATGGGCTGCCTGATCTCGGACTTTTTAGCCACAGACTTGTGAGCCATATAAACCTCTTTTCTTTATAAAGTACCCAGTCTCAGGTATTCTGTTATAGCAACACTAAAAAGACTAAGACATTAATAAAATTTAAAAAAAAAAAAGATTAAAACTGTTGCAAAAGATGGAGTATTTGACAAAATTCAACACCATTCGTGATTAAAAAACTCTCAGCTAGTGCTCGCTTCAGCAGCCCATATACTAAAATTGGAACGATACAGAAAAGATTAGCACGGCCCCTGTGCAAGGATGACATGCAAATTCATGAAGCATTCCATATTTTTGAATCATGAACTTGACTAGTAATAAGAACTCATTGGAAAACTGCTTAAAAAAATTGATGAAGAGCATCTGTGAAAACTATCCATCTAATATCACACTTAATGGTAAGAGACTGAATGCTTTTCCTCCAACATCAGGAACAAGACAGAAATGTCCGTGTTAACTTCTTCTATTCAACATCGTACTGAAGGTACGCTGGTAGTTGATAGTGCAACATGGCAAAAAGAAATTAAGGTACAGATTGGAAAGGAAAAAATAAAAGTGTTTTTAATCAACATGATTGTCAATATAGAAAATCCTAAGGAATCCACTACTAGAAATAATACGTGAATTTGGCAAGGTCATAGGATACAAAGTCAATACACAAAAATTAACTGTATTTTTATATACCAGCAATAAACAATAAGAAATTGAAATTTTATAATACCATTTACAATATCATCAAAAAACATTAAATACCTAGGACTAAATTTAACAAAATGTGCAAGGTCTGTATGATGAAAACTGTAAAACATTGTGGAGAGAAACTACCCCCCCGAAGAAAGTAAACTTATGTTCACAAATCAGAAGACTCAATATTATTAAACGTCAGTTCTCCCAAAATCGACCTATAAATTCAGTGCAATTCCAATCAAAACACAAGTATAAACTGTAAACATTGACAAGGGGTTTCTAAAATTAATGGAGAAATGAATGACCTGCAATAGCCAAAACAGTTTTGCAAAAGAACAAAGTTGGAGGACTAACACTACTTGTTTAAGGACATGCTATAGAACTATAGTGATTATGATAGTATCGTATTTTCACATAAATAAATGGAACAGCATAAGACTCACACACAGTCCACTGATTTTTGACAAAACTGTAAAGTAATTTGATAGAAAAAAGAGTCCTTTCAATGAATAGTGCTTGAACAATTGTGTATCTATAAGGAAAACAAATGAATCTTATGTCTTACCTTATATTGCATACAAAACTAAATAGATTACAGAAAGAAAAGATTTCTTACAGAAATGTAACAGCTAAAGCTGTAGGACTTATTTTACTTTTCACAATTAAAAAAATGAAATGGTAAGTTACAAATTGGAAAAACATTTACAACACACATATCTCATACAAACTTGTATGCAGAATATATAAAAATCTGCTACAACTCAACAAGGAAATACGCAAATGATTTAATGAATGGGTAAAAGATTTGAACAGATACTTCACCGAAGAAGAGATGTGAATGGTAAATGGGCCCATGAAAAGATGCTTAATATCCTGTCATTAAGGAAATGCAAATAAAAACCACAATGAGATTCCAATTCATAATTAATAATATGTATTTTAAAAAATTGGGGGATGGGGTGCTGGCCGGGTAGGGGATCTAAACCCTTGACCTTGGTGTTAACAAGGCTATGCTCTAACCAACTGAGGCAACAGCATTAAAATTTTTTAAATGGACAGTCACAAGTCCTGGTGAGAATGTAAAACAATTGGACTCATACATTGCTGGTAGGAATGTAAAACACTGGAAAACTTCAGAAAACAGTTCACCAGGCTCTTGTCATGTTAAATGGGCCAACAATTCCACCTTTAAGTATTTAAGTAAGAGAAATGGATATATATGCTCAAAAAAGATTTTAATATGAATATTCATAGAAGCTTTATTTATCATAGCTTAACTAGAAGCAACCAAAATGTCTATCAATAGGTGAATGAATAAATACATTGAGGTATATCCATACAATGGAATAATGCTTGTTAATAAAAAGGAAAGAAGTACTGATGCATGTAACATGAATGAATCTGAGAAAGCTTTATGAAAAGTAAACTCGAAATACTACATATTATAAGATTACATTTACATGAAATTCTATAACAAGCAAAACTACAGTGACACAAAGCAGATCGTTAGTTGCCAGAGCTTAGGGGTTAGAGGAAGGGACTAAACACAACGGGTATGAGGGAACTTTCTGTGGTAATTAAAATGTTCTATATCTGATGAACGTGTTCTATATATACATGTGACAAAATTCATCAAGCCATACACTAAAAGTGAGTGAATTTTACTAGTAAATTATACTCCAATAACACTAATTAACAAAAAGCAAACATACACACACATACAGATGGATATTAGTACCATGGCTCAAGTTATAAAGACTCAATTGCTGCCAGAATTCCCATGCACTGGAGACCTTTTCGGCAGATTCTTAAATTTAAACAAATAACTAATACATATGACTTAACAAATCCACTGTTAGAACAGCATAGATAAATCTAAGAAACATGTTGAGTGAAAGAAGCCAGATACACGGGTAAAGGGGCATGAAAATCAAGTACAATGTATTTTGAGAAGTAAAATAAAATAAAATAAAATTTAAAAAAAAAAGAAGCCAGATACAAAAGGGCACATAATGTGTTTCCTATTATTTGAAATTTCAAAACTAGATCTAAGTTGATATACACTAGCATATAGCAGTTTTATGGGATGATAAATTGTTTTCTACCCCAATTGTAGTGATGGCTTCATGAATCTATACATGTATTAAAATTCACAGAACTGTATACCAAAACAACAATAGCAACAACAAAAAACAGTCAATTTCATAGTACATTAATTAAAAAAAAATTTTTTTTTATTTCTAAAGGTAAAATAAAATAAAGTGCATTATTCATCATTGGAAAAAAAAATAGCAGTTACTTCTGGTGGGGAAGAACATGTTGACTAGAAAGGGCCCACAGAAACTTTTGGAGGTGGTAGAAATGTTCTATATTTTAATCTGGGTGATGATTACATGGGTTTTTACATATGTTAACATTCATCAAGTTGTACATGTAAAAAGAGTACTTTAATTACATTTAAGTTTTACCTAAATAAATTACTATTACTTTGGAAAAAACCTAATGAACACTGGAGTCTAGTAAAAATTTAAATATTTTTAAAAAATCTTTTTGAAAGCCAAAAAAAAAAAAAAAAAGAAAATCAGAAGTTTCCTAAAACTCAAAAAATTTTTAACATATATCATAGGAACCACATTTTAAAATTATGATAAATTGGCTGTCCAGTTGGCTCAGCTGGTTAGAGCATGGCCTTGTGGCACCAGGGTAAAGGGTTCAGATCTCTACCAGCCAGCAAGCAAAAACAAAAGAAAATTATAAATAAATTTAATAAAAAACTACCTTTTACATAATTTTGATATACAATTGATGATCATTGAAATTCAAAACTTACTAGGGAAGAAGTATTGAAATTGATTTCTTCAGAGCAGCCATCAAACATTAGACTAAATGTTGGACTACAGGAAAAAAATTTTTTAACATTAATATCACTGAAGTAACTTTTTCCAGTCATAGTTTAATATGAAAACACTCAACATTTCATCAATAATGAAAGTATATACTAAGCAAACTAAAAATTGTTAAGAAATTTTCTATCAAAACCTAGAATAACTATATTTTAATTAAACTACCCCCTAACTTATGATTAATAAGATTTTAATCAATATTTTTGCAGTACAATCACTAAGTGTCAAATGGGCTATTAATTTGTAAGTGGATTCTATCACAAACACACTTTCTTCTATAAATCCATAGCAGAGCTACCCTCCTAAATATTTGCAATGAAAAAATTAGAAAACAATATTATAATATAATATTTGTAATGTTAAAAAAAGAAAAGAAATTGTGTAAGTAAGTATTTAAAATTAAACATCCAATGCTAATTCTTGAGAAGGTGGATCAATTCTGTTAGGCCAATGATGGGTTATGTTAGCTAAAATATGCAGTAATCCATATGGAAGTTTATCAGAAACTGAAGAATGGCTAAGTTCAATATTAAGGAACTGCAGAGAGGTTGGGTTCCATAAAAAATCTTGACCAATAAATGAGGTTTGGTGATCTAATTATAGGTATAACGAAGAGGTTAGGAGAAGGATCTCATAACTTTCCCAGGAAAATACCTTTACTAGCTAGTCCATAAATCTCTCTATCTGCATTCTAGGCTGTTCTCAGCTTTCTAAATATGTATCACCCAACACAGTGACCCAAAGTAGCATCCATTTTTAAAAGGTCATTGCTATTTGCAAGGTAAAGTTTTCCTCATTTTAGAAAAAAAGACTTAGTTTGCTAACTGACTTTTAAAGGAACATTTCTGACTAAAATTAGAAGATTTCCTTTAATATTTTAATGAAAAGTAATTAATTGTTACCTACCACTTGTAGTAAGGATTACAGGTCATTTAGTCGTTGCCGGGAATGTTTTGATTGCATTCAGAAACCCAGCATCTTCATCAAAAATGACATCAACCTACAAACCATTTATTAGAATATTAATGTAATGAGTAATAATACACTTACTGGTTATCAGTTACATATACATAGTAGATGTACTATTTATTACAGACAAAATTTATGAATTAATGAACAGTGTGAATTCAGCCCATGCTGAAAGCTTATAGTCTTACACTACAAATGAGTTAAATTATCAAATATCAAACATTAAAACCAAATAAATGCAGTCATCTATAACTGGATATGAATCAGAATAAATTCTACAATCTTTGAATGATAATTTGTAACCTTGAATTACATTAATCATCTTCCTGAAAAATTCTTCTCAAATTTATGGTTTCAATTGCTTTAATTTCAAATAAATACAAAGTACTCCTGACTTTCTTAGCTATTTTACAATCTTTATAAAGAAAACATTTAGTAATTATTAAAATAAATTTTTATCATGATAGCATGAACGTGTACCTCTATAAACTTGCCTCCTCAAAAAGAATGAGAGGTGTTGCATTTTTCCTGTTGGATTCCTTGACTTCAAATTCTTTGACATTTGAATTAGTTGCATTTGTACACTTAGTCTGAGTAATTTGTTTCTGTTCAAAAGAATTTTTGATTCCTGGACAAATATAATATTAATATTTTAGGTAAAATCAGCTTTTAATAAAACATTGGATATTTCCACAGAATAAGCTCAAACTGAAATCTCTCATCAAAACTGAAACAAGGGCGTGACCAAGCAGGTAGGCCTTGCCACCGCTGGACCCCATCCCCAGCCTGGCTGAGTGCATGCTAACCAGAGAGGCACCCCACAGAGAGGCCTGAGTCCTGTGGAGACCACATGCCCTGTGGTACCAGCGTGCAACCTAGAAGGAAGGCCTTCTCACCGCCAGACCCCATCCCCAGCCCAGCCAAGTGCATGCCGACCAGAGAGGCACCTCTCTGGAGAGGCCTAAGATGCAAGGTGACCACATGCCCGAGGTGCCAGTGGGTGACCGAGCAGACACTGAGGCAGTCGTGCCAAATTGGCAGCTCCAGCAGCATCTGAGCCAGACAATAGTGTCGGACAAGTGTACTGTGAAATCCCTTGCCACAATGACTAAACATCAAACAAAAGATACCAGAAATATGAAAAATCAAGAAAGTACACTACCAAAGGGTAATAACTCTCAAGCTCTGTACCAAAGGGTAATAACTCTCAACAAAAGATACCAGAAATATGAAAAATCAAGAAAGTACACTACCAAAGGGTAATAACTCTCAAGCTCTGGATCCTATAGAACAAGAAGCCCTTGAAATGTGACAAGGAATTTCGAGTGATAATTCTAAGGAAACTAAATGAGATACAAGAAAACTCAGTCGACAGCATGATGAAATGAAGAAAAGTATACAGGACCTGAAAGAAGAAATGTACAAGGAAATCAATGCCCTGAAAAAGAATGCAGCAGAGCTTGCTGAGCTGAAGAATTCTTTCAATGAAATAAAAAACACAACATAGAATTTAACCAGCAGGCTTGCAGAAGCAGAAGAGAGAACTTCTGACCTTAAAGATGGGCTGTTTGAAATAACACAGGCAGACAAAAAAAAAAAAAAAAAAAAGAATTAAAAACATTGAAGAAAATCTAAGAGAGATGTCAGACAACCTTAAGCACTCAAATATTCGAGTTATGGGTATTCCAGAAGGGGAGGAAAAAGGAGATTGCATTGAACACATATTCAACAAAATAGTAGCAGAAAACTTCCCAGGTACAGGAAAAGACACAGCTTTTCAGATTCAGGAAGCTCAAAGATCCCCAAACATATTCAACCCAAAAAGGTCTTCTCCAAGACATGTTATAGTCAAATTGGCAAAACTCAAAGACAAAGAGAGAATCTTAAAAGCTGCAAGAGAGAAGCATCAATTCACCTATAAGGGAACCCCAATCAGACTAACATCAGACTTTTCATCA
>NW_007726680.1:28696-32133 GCF_000696425.1 Galeopterus variegatus | reverse complement strand
TCAGACCACAATGGATTAAAATTAGAAATCAATAACAAATGAAATTCTGGAAACTATACAAACACATGGAAATTAAACAGCATTCTACTTAATGACATATGGGTCCAAGAAGAAATCAAACAGGAAATCAAAAAATTTATTGAAACTAACGAAAACAATGATACATCAAACCAAAAGCAGTACTAAGGGGGAAATTTAGCTCATTAAATGCTTACGTCAAAAGAATGGAAAGATGGCAAGTGAACAACCTAATACTTCACCTTAAAGAACTAGAAAAACAAGAACAATAGAAACCCAATGTTAGCAGATGGAAAGAAATAATTAGGATCAGAGCTGAACTTAATGAAATCGAAACCCAAAAAGTGATTCAAAAGATCAATGAAACAAAAAATTGGTTTTTTGAAAAGATAAAGAAAATTGACAAACCATTAGCATGGCTAACTAAAAAAAGAAGAGAGAAGACCCAAATAACAAAAATTAGAAATGAAAAAGGTGATATTACAATTGATACCTCTGAAATACAAGGAATCATTAGAGACTACTATAAACTATATGCCATCAAATTTGAAAATCTGGAGGAAATGGATAAATTTCTGGACACACACAAACTACCCAAACTGAGCCAAGATGATGTAGAAAAACTGAACAGACCAATAACAATGAAAGAAATTGAAGCTGTTATCAGAAGACTCCCAACAAAGAAAAGCCCAGGACCAGATGGATTCGCAGCAGAATTCTACCAAACATTCAAATTAGAATTGACACCAATTCTCTACAAAAGATTCCAAAAGATTGAAACAGAGGCAATTCTCCCAAACTCATTCTATGAAGCAAACATCATCCTGATACCAAAACCAGATAAAGACACAACAAAAGAAGACAATTATAGGCAAATATCCTTGAAGAACCTGGATGCTAAAATCCTCAACAAAATATTAGCAATCAGAATACAGCAACATATTAAAAAAATTATACATGGGGCCGGCCCGGTGCCGCACTGCTACAGTGCGTCGCTTGAGAGTGCAGCAGCGCTCCTGCTGAGGGTTCGGATCCCACATACAGACCGGTTCCTGCTCACTGGCTGAGCGAGGTGCGGGCGCAGCGCCGAGGGTTGTGATCCCATTGCCGGTCCCGGTCCGGTACGGGCGTGACACTGAGGGTTGCGATCCATTGCCAGACACGAAAAAAGACAAGAAGGAAAAAAAAATTATACACTATGATCAAGTGGGGTTCATCCCAGGGATGCAAGGATGGGTCAACATATGAAAGTCAATAAATGTGATAAATCATATGAACAAACTCAAGGACAAAGACCATATGATTATCTCAATAGATGCTGAAAAAGCATTTGACAAAATTCAACATCCCTTCATGATGAAGACTCTCAACAAATTAGGTATCGGAAGAAAATACCTCAACATAATAAATGCAGCTTATGTCAAGCCCACTGCCAGTATCATTCTGAATGGGGAAAAACTGAAGGCCTTTCCCTTAAGAACAGGAACAAGACAAGGATGCCCACTCTCTTATGTAACATAGTACTAGAGGTACTAGCCAGAGCAATCAGGCAAGAGAAAGAAATAAAGGGAATACAGATTGGAAAAGATGAAGTCAAACTGTCGCTATTTGCAGATGACATGATGCTATATATAGAAAAACCTAAAGACTCTATCAAAAAACTCCTAGAACTGGTTAATAACTTCAGCAATGTTGCAGGATACAAAATAAATGCCTACAAATCCGTCACATTTATATACTCAAATAATGAATCAACAGAAAGAGAAATAAAGAAAATAAGCCCATTTACAATTGTCACACACATAAAAAAAATCTAGGAATCAATTTAACCAACGAGGTGAAAGATCTCTACAATGAGAACTACAGACCACTTCTGAAAGAAATTAAAGAAGACACAAAAAGATGGAAAGATATTCCATGCTCTTGGATGGGAAGAATTAACATGGTGAAAATGTCTATACTACCCAAAGCTATCTACAGATTCAATGCAATCCCCATGAAAATACCAATGACATTCTTCACAGAAATGGAAAAAACAATCTTACCTTTCATCTGGAAAAACAAAAGATCCCAAGTAGCTAAAGCAATCCTCAGCAATAAATAAATAAATAAATAAATAAATAAATAAATAAATAAATAAATAAATAAAAATAAAGCTGGAGGCATAACACTACCTGACTTCAAATTATACTACAAAGCTATTGTAACCCAAACAGCATGGTACTGGTATAAAAATAGACATTCAGACCCATGGAGTAGAATTGAGAATCCAGAAATCACTCCTCAGGCTTATAGCCATCTGATATTGGACAAAGTCAACAACAATCTACATTGGGGAAAAGAATGCCTCTTCAACAAATGATGCTGAGAAAACTGGATATCCATATGCAGAAGAATGAAATTAGATATACATCTCTCACCATACACTAAAATCAACTAAAAGTCGATGAAAGACTTAAGTATAAGACCTGAAACTGTAAAATTACTAAGGGAAAACATAGGTGAAACAGTTCAGCAATTATGTCTTGGCACAGGCCTATGAACATGAGCCCAAAAGCACAAGCAACAAAAGAAAAAATAAACAAAGGGGACTATATCAAACTAAAAAGCTTCTGCACAAGAAAGGAAACAATCAAGACAGTGAAATGACAACGTACAGAGTGGGAGAAAAATTTTTGCTAACTATGCATCCAACAAGGGATTAAAATCCAGAATATACATAGAACTCAAGCAATTATACAGTAAAAAAACAAATAATCCAATGAAAAAATGGGCAAAGGAGCTGAATAGACATTTCAAAGGAAGACATACTAATGGCCAACAGATAAATGAAAAAATGCTCAACATCACTAGTCATCAGGGAAATGCAAATTAAAACTACATTGAGATACAACCTCACCCCAGTTAGACTGGTTATGATCAAAAAGACAGTGAAATCCGGGAAATGCAAATCAAAACCACACTGAGGTACCATCTCACCCCAGTTAGGATGGCTAAAATCCAAAAGACTCTGAACACTAAATGCTGGCGAGGTTGCGGAGAAAAAGGAACTCTCATACATTGTTGGTAGGACTGCAAAATGGTGCAGCAACAATAAATGCTGGCTAGGTTGCGGAGAAAAAGGAACTCTCATACATTGTTGGTAGGACTGCAAAATGGTGCAGCAACAATAAATGCTGGCTAGGTTGCGGAGAAAAAGGAACTCTCATACATTGTTGGTAGGACTGCAAAATGGTGCAGCAAGAGAAATACCACATGTTCTCACTTACTGGTGGGAGCTAAAAATTAATAAATAAATTCACACACACACACACACACACACACACACACACAAAAACCCCGGGGGGGCAGGGAGAAGATATAACAACTACAATTACTTGAAGTTGATACGACAAGCAAACAGAAAGGACATTGTTGGG
>NW_007726680.1:0-28625 GCF_000696425.1 Galeopterus variegatus | reverse complement strand
AAAAAAAAAAAAAAAAAAAAAAAAAAAAGAAAAAAAAAAAAAAAAAAAAAAAAAAAAGACAGTGAATAACAAATGCTGGTGACGGTGTGGAGAGAAGGGAACATTCCTACACTGTTGGTGGGACTGTAAATTAGTACAACCACTATGGAAAACAGTATGGAATTTCCTCAAACAACTACAGATAGATCTTCCATACAATCCAGCAATCCTCCTTCTGGGTATATACCCTGAGGAAATCATCATGTTGAAGGGATACCTGCACTCCCATGTTCATTGCAGCTCTGTCAACAATAGCCAAGATATGGAACCAACCAAAATGTCCATTGATGGATGATTGGATAAGGAAACTGTAGTACATATACACCATGGAATACTGCTCTGCCATAAAAAGAATGAAATACTCCCATTTGCAACGACATGAATGAACCTGGAGAAACTTATATTGAGTGAAAGAAGCAAAGCACAGAGGAATAAATACCACATGTACTCACTCATATGTGGGAGCTAAGAGAGAAAGAAGGAAGGAAGGAAAGACCACAGTACTGCGTTGGTCTTGCAGGGAGAGAACATTCCTTTGGCTACAAAGTGGAATGGAGTGGGAGGGGAGGGAGGCTGGGGATAATTGGGTGGGGGACACGGGGTACAAATGCAATTTCTGGTAATGGCTATGCTGCCAGTATGAATCTGGCCCTCACATCAAATGGGTACAAGGGGTGACAATTAGCTTTGTGTCTCATGAATACTCATAATAAGAAAAAAGAAAAGAAAAGAAAAAGAAAATATATATTATTATAAAAAAACAAAAACAAAAACAAAAGATTCTTCTTCTGAGCTAGTCTGGATGCTGGGAAGTCCAAGGTCCAGGGGCCACATCTGGTGAGGGCCTTCCACTTGGTGGGGACCCTGAGTCCCCATGGTGACCAGCTTATCACATGGCAAGAATGGCCCATAGTATGGCATATAATGCAGGAGTTTAAATGAATGGAGTAACCATGCTAAGTACTAGGAAGGAAAAAAAATCTAAGACATATCATGAAGTGAAAGAACCAAGTTGTAGGATGTTAACATTTATGTAAAAAAAAAAAAGATAAAACCACACAACAAACCTATTTTGCTATGTGTACATATATAGGCAAATACGTTGTGAAAGGTCTGGAAGGATATGTACCAAATTCAGAGTAGTGCTTACCTCAGGGGTGAGGGATTAGGGTACAAAGAGGGTCTCTACTATACCTGTTATTTCATTTTTATACACTAAGAATATAGTTATGTATTACTTGTATAACAGAAAATTAATTGCCCCTTACTTATTTTAAAGAGGGCCCACCAAATTTAATTTTTAAATAACCATAAGATTGCAATCAATAGAGGTTGATTTGGGATATGGAAGGGGAATTACCTTTTTTTCAGAGGTATTGGCCTCAAAATCCTGGACCAAGAAGGGTCTTACAATGCATTTAGTATTTTGTATTCATATCTGGAGAGAATATACTCACACTTTCTCAGCCCAACGGTACACTTCCCATTTATTTTCGTCAATGTAAGAAATAGTTTTCTCAGAAATCTCTGTGAAGAAATGCAATTCATATCCTTGAACAGGTAGGAAAAGAATTAACGGAATAAGTAAAAGAATTGTGGCAACCTCATGGGGGATATTCAGATACAGAAATCACTAGCTTTCTAATTTCCAGAGCTATCAGTTTTCACAATTAATAAAGAAATAATGTGGGGTCACAGGCACAAACCATGAGGCATCGCCTCAGAATCTTAACTTCCTATCTGTCCAATCTTTTGGAAAGATAATGCCAGTTAGTTACTTTGCCTTTTTTTTTTTTTTTCCAAAAATCACTGTTTAAATTGACTCATTCTACAAATCAATAAGAAAATGATAAATAATTCAAAAGAAAAATGGGCAAAAACGTATCATTATCAGCAAAGAAGAATAAAGGATCTTCATGCCAAATAACACCAAAGCTTTGGCTAAGGGCCCTCTGTTGAAACCTCTCCAGGTATTAGAAGGGTAAGGGAAATTAGAAATTAAAGGGTCTAATGTGCTGATGTGGAAAGAACTCTTAGACATACTGTATAGGGAAAAAGTACAAATCACTGAGTAAGAAATAAAGCACTATATTCAATGACCCACTTCCAAATAAGTTGCATTCTGAGGTCCTGGGGGTTAGGACTTCAACATATGAATTTGGGGATGGGGTGGGGAACAATTCAATCTGTAACAGCTGGGTACCTACCATGTACCCGTCACTGTGTGTGCACTTTTAGGTATTATTTCTAACCCTTTAACAGTCCTGCAAGGTGGATGTTACCATACCCATGTTACAGAGGATGAAAGCAGAGCTCAGAAAAGTCGAGGGTCTTGCTTGAAGTTAGTCAACAGTATGAAAAAAATGCAAAGGAAAGAGACTGGAAGGAAGGACATACACAAAAATGGTAACAGGGGGTATCTTATTGGTGGAAGTGATGCTGGTGGTAGGGCCCAGGGGCCCAATAGTTGGCCTCAACCCACCCGGTCCTCTTACCAGGTTCTTGACTCTGCCACAGGAAAGAATTCAAAGGTAAAGTCACAGTAGACAGTGAGAACAAGTTTAATAAAATAGATAAGAAATACAGCTTCCACGGAGAGTGCAGCATAGCTCCAGAGACTAAGCAGTGCCCACACCAAGTTTAACACAAAAGTAAGTTCGTACAGACATCAAGTCTAACAGAAAAGCTAAAGTGCAGGCTGGCTCAAGAGAATGCATTGCTGCTTGCTGAAAGTAAGTCAGATACATAGTCAAATATACGCACATCAGCCAGGAAGTGCAGGTTACTGCCAGGAAAGTGAGCAGCAACGACTCACTTAGTTTATATATACAATTTCCCCTGGAGAGGGGCAGAGACAAGTCAAAAGAAATACCTGTCTGCTCATCTGCCTGGTGGGCACTTGCACTCAACCAGAAGCCTTCTGGTGGCTTTGTGCTCACCACTGAAAGATGCCTAAAGCTGAGCTAATCTCCCTGAGACTGGCTCTCCTTCCCAACTGTTGCATTTCCACCTGTCATACCACCATCGTCCTCCTCCTTATCCAGGACAGAAACTCTGAAGTTATATTTGATTTTTTTCTTTCCCGTACTCCCCACCCCCCAACTCTTCAGTCAGTTACTAAATCCTGTGTGTCCTTCCTTTGAAGTGCTCCCAGGATTGTCTTTCCTCTCCTTTCACAATCGCTCTCATTCAGACCCTTCTCACACCACTCCTAGATTTTGCTAGGCCTTTCTATTTGGTCTCCTTCTATTAAACTTCCCCCTCTAGATGACTCTAAACATGTATTCTAAAATAATCCTCCTGTTTTAACCATTTATCTGTTTTGCTTGAAAATTTCAATGGATCTCCATATAATGCTCAAACCTCTATAGCTGATATTCAAGCTTTTTCATAACCATTGCTTCCTAACCCAATTTTTTGCAGCCAAACTGGTCTACAAAATTTTGGTCATTCCTGCAGCCATGGCTTTGTCTAGGCTGTTCTCCCTATTTTTCTCTTTTTAACAAGTTATAGTCACTTGTTAAGCCCCAGGTAAAGTTTTAGCTTCCCCCATGCAGCTTTCTCTGATCCCTACACCTCAGGGATTACAAATTCTGGTGAATGACAGCACCTACTGTCTGCATCTAATTTAGTTCTTAATTATATATCATCTCCCTTTTTACGCCTAGTCCCTTTCTTCCCACCTGTCATGTTCAAGTTCTGGAGACAATGTCATACTTCTGTGGCTCCCACAGTACTTAGCCCTGGATTGGGTACAAAATGGCTGTTATATATAGAAAGCCAGGGACCAAGATGTGTTCTCAACATACCCGAGGGACTGAATAGTAATAATAATAATGGCTGCTATTCATATCTATGCTAGGCACTGATGTAGGTGTTACATATTCACTCATCTAAATCTCACAACAATTCTATGAAATGGTAACTACCATAATCCCCATTTTATAGATGAGGAAATTGAGTCACAGAGCTAAATAATGACAGACCTTGGTTCAAAGCCAGTCAGTCTGGCTCAAGGATCTACTGTTAACCACTTTGTTGTCTCATCACTAATGAGATGGGGAGAGGCAGCCTGCTGTACAGAAGGTGGCTCGAAAATGGGAGGAGAGCAGAATAAATAAATATCAGAATAAATGATATTATGGGGCTAAATACAAATGGACTAAAAAAAAGAGTCAGGGCAAAAACAAGTGAAAGCCTGGAAAAGGGGCATAATAGTAAGGAGAATGAGGATAAGGAAAAGTTGATAAGCAAAAGGTAAAATCAGAAAGTCAGTCAAAGTGGATTGGGAAGATGGAAAAGACCTAGGAAGACCTCAAGGAAAAGGCTGCTGTGCCAAGCAAGGGGCAGGAAACAAATGAGGAAAGGAGATTCTTACAAGATGACGAAGGTGCGATAGTTGGTCTTGGGCTCTGGCACAGGCACTCGGCGGAGCCTCTGCTCTGGGCTGAGACCAGTACAGACAGTGTCTCATCTCTGCAGATACAGAGCTCACATAGGTTGATTCTCCCAGTGACATCCTTTTCTGGGGTGTAATTTTCAGAAGATACCAATGGATGCTCAGTTATAGTAAGTTCTAGATCAAAAGGGTGAACTGTGACTTCAGTCAGGTTTGGATGCTAAGTCTGAACCTGGTCTGGATGGCGAGCTGTAGTCTTCTTCAGGGTTGTGGAATGCTCAGCCTCTGTAGTAGATGCTGAAGTTATGGTAAGCTCCAGGTCTAAAGGCCAAACTCTGACACTGGGTGATGTTGGTTTCTGAGCTTGATCCTGACCTGGGCTTGAAACTGTCACCTCTTGATACACTTGAGGTGAAGTTACCACCTCCTTAGGTGGCTCTGGAGGCTGAGTTGGGGTCTCTTGCATGGTGGGAGAAGGTTTCATCTCTGTTGTAGGTTCTGTAGTTATGGTAAGTTCTGGGTCCAAAGGTTTAACTGTGACTTGAGTCAACTTTGGGTGCTGAGTCTGGACCTGGTCTGGATGTGGAGTTGTAGTCTTCTTCAGGGGTGCAGAATGTTCAACCTCCATAGTGGGTACTGAAGTTCTGGTAAACCCCAGGTTCAAAGGTTGAACTGTAATGTTGGATGCTGAGCTTCACCCTGACCTGCTGTTGAAATTGTCACCTCTTGAGCTTCACCCTGACCTGCTGTTGAAAATGTCACCTCTATAACTGGAGGTTGAGCTACAACCTCTAGGTGGCTCTGGAAACTGAGTTGGGGTCTCCTGCATTGTTGGAGAATGCTCAACCTCCATAATGAGCTCTGGACTTATGGTAAATGCCAGATTGAAAGGTTGAGCTGTGACTGGAGTCAGATTTGGATGCTGAGCCTCAGCCTGGTCTGCATGTGGATTTACCTCAGGGGGCTTTGGAGAAGGAGCTGTAGTGTTCTTTAGGACTGTAGAATGTTCAGCCTCCACAATGTGTTCTGGAGTTATGGTAATCTCCACATCCACAGGTTGAAATGTGATGCTGGGCACCATTGGATTCTGAGCTTGATCCTCACTTGGTATTAGAACTGTCTGTCATCTCACAATGCATTGGAGGTTGAGCTACAACTTCCTTAGGTGGCTCTGGAGGCTGAGCTGGGGCCATCTGCTGGGTTGGGGAGGATTCTACCACCACAGAGAGCTCTGCAGGCTGAGCTGGGACCTCCTACAGAACTAGAGAAGGTTCTGCCTCCTTTGGGAGACCTGCAGGCTGAGGAAGGGCCTCTTGGTGGACCAGAGATGGTTCTACCTTCTCAGGGAGTTCTGCAGGTTGAGATGGGGTCACTTGCTGAGCTGAAGAAGGTTCCACCTTAGGTGGCTCTGAAGGTGGAGCTGTAGCCTCCTGGGGGACTGGTGAAGGTTTGGCCTCTTTAGGAAGCTCTAGTGGCAGACCTGAGCCTCCTGCTGGGTTGGAAAAAGTTCTACCTCCTCAGGAGGATGTGCAGGCTGAGCTGGGGCCTCCTGCTGGGTTAAAGAACTTTCAGCCTCCTCAAGGGCCTCCTGTTGAGTTGAAGAAGGTTCTCCATCCTCAGGGGGTTTGTGGAGGCTGAGCTGGGTCTTCTAGCTGGGGTGGAGAAGATTGAATCTCTTCAGGGGTCTCTAGGTTTTGAGATAGGGCCTCCCACTGTAATTGATTAGTTTCAACTGGCTCAGGGGCCTCTACATGCTCATCTGGGTCCTTCTGGGATTCTAGAGGAAATTCAGGATAATTTCTATATCCATGCTCAAAAATCCATTAATATCCTGCAAGATTTGTTTTTGATGCTTAGGTTTTGATGCAAATCTTTGAATCTTCCTTTTGAGTCAAGGAGGTGGGGTCAGGGCCTGATTCTGATCCCAGTCTTGCACTGGAGCCACCTCTGGGAGCCTTTGTTGCCGACCCAGCTTGTTAGCAGATCCTGATGCAGAACAGCAAACTGATCTGGCTCTGGGGACAGCTCTCGAGGTGAATACGTGCCCAGGAATGGAGCCAAATTCTCAGCCAATTCCTGAGCGGACCCAACATCTGTGAGGCAGCAGAGGATCCCAGGTAATCAAAGCCCCTGGGTCTGCCGGGGGTGTGAGCTCATGGGGTGATCGGGGGGAGATCAGAGGAGCGTGACCAGGACTCAGTCAGGCCTGGGGGGTTGGAGATCAGCTGGACAGCGGAGCTGGAACAGGAGCCACCTGGAAGAGGAGCCACAGTGGTTGCCCTGTGATGAGAAGCTGGAGGTCCAGAGATGCAGCTGGTTAATGAAAGGGAGAGGCTCTGGGGCGCAGCGACCCAGGCCAACGGGGCACTGGCGCTGGTCTCTAAGCAGGAGCACAGCGGTTATGGCAACCCTGAGACGCCCGCCCTGAGCAACCATGGACCCGCCCCCGCCCCGGCCTTTATTTATGACGTCTTCAGTTACCCAGGCAACCTTTACTAGGCTCAGGCCCACATGCGCGCTACAAGGGTAAGGTTTGTCCCATAATCCGGGGGCTCAAGCTTCCCTGCAGATGTGACAATCACTTCCTGCTAGAACAGGCCCTCACTTCCTTAGCGAGGCAAGATTTGGGTCCCAAACTCGGGTGGCCCTGGGTCTCTAGCAGCCCATTGGGGTTGGGGGGCTGCAGGGCATCCCAAGGAAGCACAGGGCCTCTCCTCTCCGGAGATTCAGAAATGCTACTGTGCTTCTGACAGCCTGAACTCTTCCTCTTCCAAGCTGAAATCTGCGAGATCTTCTTCCCCTTGGCGGTACTGCTTCCGAGAAAAGCAGCTGCTCTGCAAAATGAGCGCCAGTTAGGGCTGCAGGCAGGAGAGCACACGTTGTGGTTATTTATTCCAAAATATTGCCATTTCCTGTAAACTCTCTGTGTCCTTTGTTCCATGTTTGATAATGAGTTCACCACTCTACAAGATAGTGGCTGCCACACAACCAGTGATGACTCCCAAATTTCTGTAGGAGGGGTTTTGGGGGATGGGCAATTCGGTCTGGGCAAGAAAGTTTGAATCAGAGTGAATAGCCTTTTACATCGCATGGGAAAACTTCCCCTGGACACATAAGTAGTTAAAAAGTAATTCAGAGGCCGGGGTGGGGTGAGAACTGGAAGGATGGATAAGAAAGGTGGGAGGTAAACTTTTTGTTAAATACCTGTTTATGCTTTTTAAAAAATATTTGGGCCATGTGACTATTATCGTTTCAAAAATATAAAATTTAAATTATTTTTTAAAAAATAGGGCACAGTTTATTGAGTCCCAGTACCTGGGTTTGAATCTCTTCTCTGTCATGGCTGTGTGACCCATGGCAAGGTGATGAACTCGCTTGAGCCTCTGTTTTCTCATCTGTAAAGTGGGGATGCTAATAGTACCCATGTTGTAAGACTGCTGAGAGATTAAATAAGCAGACATATGAAAAGAGTTCCGCAGAGCACCCAGCACTTGGCAAACACACACCCAGGTACACACAGTCACTATGGTTATCACTGGTCAGCTTGTCATCTCTGTGGAAGTAGCCTTCCACTGTCCCCGTATGCATCTTATATTCATACCTACAGAGAAGGTCTGTTTGGGTAACACTGTCCCCATCCAACATGAGGCTCACAGACTCACATCATGTGTGGTCGGTCCTTGGTCATACTTATGTCCGGCCTATCCACAGCCACTTTGGGCTTGGGCCCCAATCCCAGGACCAATCCTTTGGCATCAGAAGAATAGGCTAGTCGTGTGATGCAAGGTGAAGCAAGACACCCCCACCCCCCGCCCAAAGTAAGCACTTTCCTCAGAAGAGGACTCTGGGTGTAGCAGGCACTCACAACTGGCTTGTGCAGTACAGTTGATGAGGAAAGAAAAAGAATCCAGAAAGAGCCTGGAGAAAATGAGGGAAAAGGGATAATAAACCTATTATTATTGTTTTACGGTTGTTGTGAGGATCATTTCAGTCAATCCACATGCAGTCCTCAGCAAAGTGCTGGGCACATTGTAAGCACTCAGTATATGACAGCATTGAGATGACAATGATGATGAAGATGACAACTTTTAGACTGGAGTCTATTTTAGGCTGAAGAACAGGTAGAATGATGGGGATAGGAAGGTAAGGGGACAGGAACTGTGTTCAGGGGTGCAGGGGGGATTGGGATTTAAGGTTTCAAAGCAGGAGCAGTTCCTGGGGATGTAATGGCCCAGGCTGAGGTCCTGGGGGTGGAATGTGACCTGGACACACCTGGAAGCTCCTTCCTTCATGAGCCTGCAGACAGGTTCAGAGTATCCAAGCTTTGTGTTTCCTGGGCTGTCACCCAGCACCCACTCTTCCTGCCTCAGCTCCATGGGGAGCCCTTTCCAGGACTCCAGGTAGAGGCCAGTGTTTGAGGCCTTCCTGCCACAGAGGATGAGCGCTCCTGCAGAGCAGCTGGGTGGCACTCACAGGCAACTGGTATGAGCTTGGGCTGTGGAGGAGGTTCCAGAACATGAACCTATTTTTAGCCTGGCACAGATGCCCAATTCCCAGCTAAAGAAAGGGGTACAGTAGGTGGGAAGTAATCATGCTTTCATCGTTTATTATTTTATTTACCACTTAATGATGCCAAATGCAGTGGGCATCACCTGGTTTCTTTGCTAGTTCTCCGTTTCACATTCTTTCCTGCGTGTTACTTTGGAAACTACATTCTCCCCCAGGGGCCAAAGAGGAGTCAGGGGGAAAATGAAATTGACCAAGTGACAATGAATGAGGGCAAGCAAGGGATCCATCGGTAGTGGGAGTGGGTCCAGAAAAACACTTAGCCTCATAAATTGCTCACTTATCCTCCCTGTAGTGAGTTTGCTCCAAATGGCTTGAAAAACTATTGCTACTAATCAAAGGCAGCAGGCCCGTTGGTGGAAGGGGGACAGGCTGGGCCCAGCAGGAGTCTGAATTGCACATGGATTCATTATCTTTATCTAGTCCAACACTTTAGTGGTAGGTTTTTGTTTGATTTCAAGGTGAGAGGGTTAGGTCATTATCTGTTAAACTATAGCTTTTAGTTAGCAAATCTATTGAAATGAAAAGGCTGAGAGAGGCACACATGCCTCTAAGTTTTTGTTTGGAATTTATAATCATTACTGTTTGGAAAATATTAATTGGAGGTGTTAAAGTCTTCTTTTTCAGAAAATCCTCAAATTATACGATGTTGGGGGAGGGGTAAAGGGATATGCCGGTATATAGATATACATCTCATTAGTGATGCTAGCCCTATTGTTACCCAAGCCCTGGGTCCGGGTATTTGCAGAAAATAAGGAGGAACAGATATTTATAATAGTTCAGATACTTTTTCCTTGGGGTGGGCCCAATACAAGAATTGAGACACCAAAGGGATAGTGACTTGGCCAGCGGAGTGGGTGGCCAAGACTCTGGCTGCAGATGGGAGTTTTATTTACCCCCACCCATTCCTGATTCCTTCCTGATTCCCCTGGAAGGTAGGGAAGATGGCGGGTGGGGGAAGAGCGGTGCCTGGATCAGCCTTGGTAGAATTTGCACCTTGGAGATTTGGTTTCTGCCTTTGGAAGGAACAGGGAAGGGCTGGGATTTGGGTCTGAGCTTCCTTCCGCCCACCTGCCCAACCTGGCCTTGCGGGTACTCCGCTGGGTGCAGAACGGCCTTGGGTCCAGCAGGGGGCGCGCCACACTCCTGATTTAGATGCTCTCGCCGCCCCCTCGGGTGGCTACACCCCCACCATCTGCGGGGCGGTGTGGTTTCCTCTCAGTCCGCGTGCTGGTTTTCCTTCTCTGGTAATAGCAAGGAAGCAGATGACAATCACCTTGAACTGGGCCTTGGGCTGTCAGCGGCTGTCAAAGAGGACGCCCCAGTTTTCTTCATCTATTCACACCCAAGACAGCATCGCTGCTTTCTGCACAGGAAGCCGAGGCAACTGCAGGCCCTGGCAACTTTAGGCCCCATCTGAGCCATTGCCCCCAAGGTGCCCAGCTCTGAATGCCCTCCTTGCCTCTGCTCTGTGCTCTGCGGGCTCCACCGACAGCGGTGGGAATCCTCTCCAGAGAGCAAGGTGAGCCCACACCCACCGTCCTGCCCCCGACCTCCCCTGGCACCTCCACCTCTTGTGCCATTGGACCAATAACCCCATTAGTGCAGGTACCAGGGTCGTCCTCGTCTCTCATCTGTCACCAGCACCGAGCACAGTGCCTGACGCAGACAATGAACACATTCATGTAAACCTCCAGTTAGTTCATTCTTTCCTTCATGCACTGAGCATGTACTCCGTTCCAGGCACTGGGGAATCAGAGATAAAACATATAACCCCTGTCCTCAAGGAGATTGTCTGGAGAAGGAGACGGGCATGAATCTGAGCAACTAGAATTTCTTCTTCCCCTAGTTAGTGGCAAACTAACCTCATTTAGCCAGCAAAATCACATACTCAAATAGTAAGGTTGCATACTGTCTGAACTGACAATATGTTTCTGAAATTCAATTACTTATCCTGGTGGCGAACTTGACTCACACCCTCTTTCCCAGGGTTGTGGGGCAGAGGGAAATTCCAATTCAGATGTCCTCAGTCTTCCATTACTTTGAAGCCCCAAATCACACTCTACATCCAGTACTTCCTGTGAAATCAGACCACCTGCAAAGGTCACTTTTGACCCAAGACCCTTTGCTTGTGCATCAGGGTTTCTTTGAGTGACTTTTTCCCCCAAAGCAGAGATGAGAAAACAGCCCACCAATAAATAGCACTTTGATCTGAAGGAGTTTGGGGCTTTTGCTATTACTAGGATTTTGTTTGTTTTGATTTTGCAAAATCCGAGTGTAGATCCAATGCTCGGCCTCTCCGTCTTGTTTTCATCTTTGTGCTTAATAATCACGTTTACTCCACTTACAAGAGTCATCAAAGAGAGGAAACTCTCTCCCTGAGGGGAGAACATTACAGACAGGAAGCCCAGAAACAGGAATTATTTTCTGATGAGCAAATGTCAGATTTTATAGATGAGCTTTGGGGATGAGCAGGAGGGTTATCATGGCCTGAAGCAACTTAGACTCATTTCTAGAGCTCTGATGGGAGAATACACGTTTGGGAAGTGCTTCAATGCACAGATGTTGGTCTCTGAAAAAGGGTAGAGCATGAAATAATTAAAAGAAAAAACTTTAAAGATTTTTTACTCTTGCAACAACAAAACACAAAAATTTAGTCTTTATGATTTCATGGTATTGAAAATTTACTGTAAATACATGTTTTGTTGTTGTTATTTAACCACACAATTGCTCCAGCTACAGCTGTGTGCACTGGTGTGAATCAAATACTCTCTGTCATTTAGATTACACTTCTCCTCTCCATGGCCCCCAGCAAGGATCCCAATGAACACAATTAGAACCACTGCACTAGATGGTTTCACATGAGAATTCTACCAAATCTTTGAAGAGAAGATAATAGGAGGTCTGTTTAAATTGTTATAGACTATAGGAAAAGAAGAAAAATTTCCAAAATCTTTTAAAAATATGATTACATGACTGATACCAAATCCAGTGAAGACTTCACTAAAAATATAAACATAGATATATCTCACTAATTAATATTAATGCAGAGTACAAATGCAATATTAGTAAATGTAATATAGCATATTAAAATTAATATATCATGATCACATGGTGTTTATTTTAGGAATTCAAGGCTGGTTCATCATATGGAATTCTACCACCATAACCCAGATCTCCCTCTTCAGATAATAGTGGACAAGGTAATTTAGAGCAATCCTTTCTACGAAGAAAAATTTTAAAGCGAAACAAAGTAAAACAGAAACATTTTTTTAAAGCATCAAAGAGTTAACAAGATAGGGATCAATTACTGGATGAGATTTGGGAGAATCCCAATTGGTGACCAAAGCACCTGGGGGTCACTTTTTCCATAAATATTTGATGAGAGTATGTACTTTGGGCTGTCCCACAGGGATGGGGGACAAATTTAGAATCCAGCAAGAGTAGGGACTCTGGTAAAACACTCCATTCCAAAGCTTTAGGATGGGACTCTGAGGGAATAAGAATATAGGTTACCCTGAAATAAACTAGCCTGCCCTCTTACTGTGCCTGCCTTTTGGTCATATGGGTGGCTCGGGAGCACTGAAACTTGGTTTTAGGAGGTCCAGGACACCTGAAGGAGGCAAAAGGAAATCCTCTCTGGAGGACGATAACATCCTGGGCCTCAAATTAGTTCTACAGATAATTTTTTGAAAACAAAATCTGGCATAAAATCAAAGCTGACCAGGCACAAGAGGAACAAGACAATATTAGTAACAATGAGCAGAAACAACAGTTAACTGAGACACAGGGATTCCAGTTAATGGGATGATTAACAATGACTCTAAAACAACTAGGCCTACTATGTTCAAGGCACCAGAAGTGAAACTTGAAAATATCACCAATGAAAACAAAAACAAAGGAAAAAAGAAAAAGAAAACATCACTGCAGATTTGAGGAAAAAACCCAAATAGAAATCTGAGAACTGAAAGACACAGTAAAGAATATATGAACTAGAAGATAAGTCAGAAGACAGTGTCCAGATGAAGCACAGAGTGACAAAAGGATAGAAAATACAGAAGAGAGGATGCATGACATAAGATATACTGTGAGAAGGGTTAATATAGATTTAATTGGAAGGCTCAAATAGAGTCCTACAAGATGAAAGACAACAGGGAAAAAGCAATATTTGAAATTAAAAATGGCTGTGAAGGGCCGGCCCGGTGGCGCACTGGATAGTGCGCCACTTGGGAAGCGCAGCGGCACTCCCGCCCGAGGGTTCGGATCCCACATACAGACCGGTTCCCGCTCACTGGCTGAGCGAGGCGCGGGAGCAACACCGAGGGTTGCAATCCCGTTGCCGGTCCCCGGTCCGGTACGGGGGCAACACTGAGGGTTGCGATCCATTGCCGGACACAGAAAAAGACAAAAGACAAAAAAAAAAAAATGGCTGTGAAGTATTTAGAACCAACAAAAGATATCAATTTACAGAATCAAAAAGCCAAATAAATTCTAAACAAGATTTTTAAAAAATGGAAATCCACCCCTAGACACATTATATAATACTGTATTATATAAACCTAAAGTTTAAAAAAATTTTTTAAACATCCAGAGGAAAAAATAGATTACTCTCAAAGAAACTGTCTGACAGCTGACTTTTCAACAGTAACAAAAGATAGTGGGGTGATATCTTCAATGTGCTGGAAGAAAATAACTGCTGGTTTGGATCCCCTTACCTGCCAGCTGCCAAAACAGAAAAAAAGAAAAGAAAAGAAAAGAACTGCCAACTCAGATTTTTTTTTTTTGACCGGTAAGGGGATCGCAACCCTCAGCATGGTGTTGTCTGCACCACGCTCAGCCAGTGAGTGCACTGGCCACCCCTATATAGGATCCAAACCCGGGGCCTTGGTGCCACCAGCACCGTACTCTCCCGACTGAGCCACGGGGCCAGTCCCAACTCAGATTTTTATAGCCAGTAAAATATTCTGTAAAAATGAAAGTGGGAAAAAGAAGAAATTTTCAGACAAACAAAAATGAGAGAATTTGCCACCAGATGTGCTGAAATAATATAGAGAAATGAAAATGGTAAACATGAGGATAAATCTAAATAAACATTGACTATAAATCAATAATAATATTTTTTTCTTTTTGTTTTGTGGCTGGCCAATATGGGGATCTGAATTATTAATTAATCTTATAAATTGATCTTCAAAGAAATATCATACAATTATCTCTATAGATGCTGAAAAGGCATTTAACAAAATCAACATATATTCTTGATAAAGAAGAAACCAAACGGAATTTATGAGACTCTTTTAATATGAAAAAAAAAATCATCTGTCTTAGCCCAAAGCCAGGATCAGGCTTAATGGGAAAATGCTAGAAACATTCCTACAAGAATCAGGAACAAGGCAACCATTATTCTATACCACTATATTAGAGGAAGCAGCTAATGAAGTAGACAAAAGCGAGAAACTAGAGGTATAAAAACTGGAAATTAACCTCCACTAAGTAGTACTTACTATGTGCAAATGCTGTCTTAAGTGCTCTGTACATATCAACTCAGCTAATCCTCAATAACCCTATGAAAAAGGCACTCTTACCATCCCCAATTTACAGATGAGGAAACGGAGTTTCCGAAGGCCCTGAGAAAGGAGGTATCTGGCCCAAAGTCACGTGGATAGTAAAGAGCAGAACCAAGACTGAAATCCAGGGTCCATGTTCTTAGCCACTGCACTTCACTGCCTTTCACTGTTTCAGCTGTTATGATTATATATCAGGATGATCTGAAAGAACATTCTGAAAGCCTATTAAATAATAAAATATTCATTAAGATGGCGGAATACAAAATTAATATACAGTAATCAGTAGATTTCATAATCAGACTACACATATAATGGAAGAAAAGATCCCTTTTATGCAGATTGACCAGGCCACATCCTGGTACCAGCCGATGTCCTTGATCTGCACCCTCGGGGCCTGGTCCCTGTTGGGCTCTGTGTATTACTTAAGCTGGAGATTGTTATAAAGAAAAGTGTAACTTTAACCCGCACTGTTGCCTGTAATGTAACTTTAGCCTGCACTGTAACTTTAACCTGCACTGTTGCCTGTATAACTTAACTTTAACTTAACCTGCACAAATTGCTCCTGTAAGCACTTACTAAAAATGAAGAAAATATATCTAAAGGTATTTTAAGTGAAGCAGCTTTTTAGAGGCCAAAGCAGAACTAGGCACACATTCCAGGGGCCAGCTGGTCTCAAGGACTAACCAGCCCTCTTACCTTCAGGACACCTGGCAGAGCCCAAGTGATTAAAAAAATTGAACAGTCCATTATCTGAGTGTTAGCCTGTTGAGCCTGACCATGAATAAAGTCTTTGTCCAAAGAAAGTGTATAAAAACTCCAATGTAAAGAAGGGCGGTGCCACTTTTCCGAAAGGCAAAGCGATCCAGCATGCTGAAGTAAAAATCCTCTTGCCAGATTACAGCGTCTCTTGTCTTGTGGTCTTTGTGAAGTGAGCCACCCCTGGCGTGGGATTTGTGCATAGTGCACGGGTCTTACATCTTGGGGGCTCGTCCGGGATTGGCTCGCTCTCCCTGGGACCAAAGACCAGAGAATGGAGGATCACTCGAGCAGCAGTTACCGCAGTCGTCTGTCTGTCTGCTGTGTCTCTCTTTGTGTCTTTGTTGTCTGCTGTAATCTGGTTTCAGTTTTTTGGTGGCTCTGGGAGGGAGTCACTGGTCAGTTTAGTTTTTCGGTGGCTCCAGGACGATATCACCAGTCTGATTTTAGATTTTCTGAGGCTCCAAAGTGGAGCCATCTGTAGTGGTCAAGTGGCGGGGCAGACGTGCTGGCACGCCGCAGCCACAGGAGTCCTGGAGGACACTCCAGATTCCTCTGCAGGAGACGAACAGTTTCGGCTCCACGGGAGATCTCTAGGAAAGAGACCCCTCCCGAGTTCTCTGATAATTTGGTTGTTGAGCCTGTGGCAGGGGCGTGTCAGTGTTTTGGTTTTTGTTTGTCTGGTTGCTTGTGCATGGGGACTGATGACATTCTGGGGCGACATGGGGCAGACTGTCTCTACCCCTTTAAATCTGACTTTGAAATACTGGACTGACGTGAAGGCCAGGGCTAATAATTTGTCTGTCTGTTTGTGTTTAAGTAACTAAGTTTGAGCCTTTTGGTCATTAAAGACCTGATGACTGAAAGAAATTATTTTTTCTCAGTTTCTCCTGGCAAGCTTGAAAAACCGAGCACTGTAATTAGCTAAGTCTCTGGACAAAATTTGTCTATCTGTGCACAGAGTTCTGCAACTGTTATAAGAAAAACTCACTGTCTATGGCATTTCAGCCAAGATAAAGAAAAACCTGTTAAAAGAATCAAGGCCACTTGGAGATTCTGTTTTTCTTATACAGTGCAGCCAGTTCTAGCTAAATGTAAACATTAAACTAAAACTGAAAAAAAAAAAAAGAGGTAAAAAGGCTTTTTAAAAGATCACACTGCTATGAGAAATGTTTTTAGAATTATCTGCTTGAGTTTACTGGTCAAACAGGGTTACATTTGTCTTTGATAGAGGTTTTAAAGTTAAAGTTATAAGCCCAGCCTAAAACAGAATGATCTTTGATCATGGGATTTTTAGATAAATGAGGTTAATTTAGTATTGTTGGTGAAAAAAGAAATCAGTATGCAGGAAAAGAGGATACTTCATTGTACAAAAGCATCTTGTGTAGTGAACTTTTGTCCTAGAGCAAAATGACTGGTTATTTAGGAAGTGGGAAGTATAGGACAAATGAAAAATCTAAAGCATGTCATCAAAGGTCCAAGTAAGTGGTAATAATGGTTTGTGAACAGCAAATTTATAAAGGAATTTTGTGTATGATTAAAATGATTATAATTAAAAGGCAATTAGCTAAGTTTTTCTAAGGCCTAAAACTTTATATTAAAGTCAAATAACTTTGAGAACAATGGACAAAATAAGAGGTTTTCAAAACTCTAGTAAAAAAATCTGATGAGTTTATAGAACTACTAATTAAGATCAAGTAAAGCAAAAATTAAGTATACAAAGTTAAATAACTGATAAAAATGTTTTATAATTTGCATTGTTTGTTCTTTACTTAAATGTTTTGTTTTAAGGAAACTTTTTCTCTAACCTATCTATAACTTACAGCAATTTGGTAAAATGTACTTTATAAACAAAGATAAAAATATTTGCCTTTTTCCTCTTTGATTCCTCCAAAATTTGAAAACTATTTGTGAGTATCCTTCTGATTTTTATAGTATAAAATAACATGTCTACCTGGGAATAAGTCTTCCCAGCACTGAGACATCCATACAAAGAAAAATAAAACCTTTTCAATCAGAAAATTAATCTTCAATGCTTCCATGAGGAATGTTTTGATCGAAAAAGGGGAAATGATGTCTTGTCTACACAAGCAGTTCTCTAAAGTTTCATAAACTTGAAGGAAGAGACTCATGACTTGGATGAGACATCCTGTTCCCAAACAAAGGATTCATGTAAGTTCTTAAACTTCTTGATGTACCAATTAATGTATAGCTTGCTAACTCTGAGTAAGCCACCTGTTGTGAGTCAACTGTTAAGACAATAGATAAACAAATGCCCTCGACCCTCTGTGCCACTCCAGCTGGGTAGCTATGTCCTCCATCATGTCAAATAGTTCCATTCCACATTAACCCCTACTGCGCCCTGAAAACAGCTTGAAGCAGTCAGGTGAGTCGGCGGCCCACTCCATAAAAGTGGAAAAAACTATTGACAATGGAAAATTGTTAGAATGAACAGGACTAAAGCCATTTTGGGACCTAAAGCAGCCTGGGCTATGGGGGCGGGGAAGATTTTTTTTAAAAAGGACGGGTTTTTTTCTTTCTCTACTCTTGCTTCCCATCCCCTGACTTTCTTATCTCACTTACTAAGTAGAAAGGTGAGGCTGAGAAGCTGGTTGGTACTTTGCAGAGCTAACAGTTCTTTCTTTAAGTCTTGTAGAATTTTGGGAAATGATCAAGGCCAAGCAAATGGAGGCTGACCTTGGGCACTGGCCAAGTACACTGGCACAAATCAAAATCTTGCAGGGTCCTGAGATGACGGCGAGGAAACCAGATGAGGCCTCGGCAAAACCTTGTACCTGACTCACAAACATGGACCCCTCGTAGCTCACATCTCCTGCCCCCCCCCTTTTTTCTGCCCCTACGCCAGGCCCCAGTGCCCAAAAACCCTTTATGGTCTATGTTCCCTTTACCACAAGTGCTTTAATAAGCCACAGGGCCTAATTTCTCTCTTGGAGTCTGTCTTTTATACTCATCAGCCCACCTGGGATGACTGTCAGCAGCTCCTCCAGGTCCTGTTCACCACCGAGGAGAAACAACGGATCCTCCTGGAGGCTCAAAAGAATGTTCCAGGAGACAATGAGAGATCTACCCTCCTCCCTGATGTTATAGATGCAGGATTCCCGTTGACTAGACCAAACTGGGATTTCAACTTGGCAGAAGATAGGGAGCACGTGAAGGTGCTATCAACAGGCTCTAACGGCAGGTCTCAGAGGGGCAACAAAATGCCCCACCAATTTAACTAAGGTAAGAGAGGTGATCCAGGGGCCCAATGAGTCTCCATCAGCATTTCTACAGAGACTCACGGAGGCATTCCGTCAGTTTACCCCGTATGATCCTAATGGTAAAGAGCACAAGGCTACAATGACAGTTGCTTTTATTAACATTAGGAAAAAGCTGCAGAAGCTTGAAGGGTTACAAGATAAGTCATTAAGGGAATTAATGCAGGTGGCTGAAAAAGTCTGTCATAACAGAGATACAGAAAAAGCAAAAGAAATAAAGAGAGAAAAGAGCCAAGAAAGAAATTTTCACAAAATTCTGGCCACTGTAGTCAGGGAAACTAGGGAGCCCTGGAAAAGGCCTGTAACATATCTGTCTAAAAAAACTAGACCCAGTAGCCTTGGGGTGGCCAGCTTGTCTAAAAAAATCATAGCAGCAGTCACAGTTCTGGTAAAAGATGCTAATAAATTGACTATGGGACAGAATTTAGTAATCTCAGCACCTCATGCCTTAGATGTTGTTGTCCGCCAGCCTCCCGACCGCTGGCTCACAAATGCTCGCATGACTCACTATCAGACTCTTACTAAATTCAGACCGGGTTACTTTTGCTCCACCGTGAGCTTAAATCCAGCCACACTGCTGCTGGACCCTGACTTCGACCCTCCCATCCATAACTGCCAACAAGTGCTTGCTGAGGCACATGGATGGCAGAAAGACTTGTCAGATCAGCCTCTGATGGATGCTGAAGTCATCTGGTTTACGGACGGTAGCAGTTTTCTGAAAGAAGGAGTACAAAAGGCAGGAGCTGCTATAGTAGACGGCCAGAACCTGATATGGGCACAGACTTTACCTGTTGGGACGTCCGCCCAGAAAGCAGAACTCATCGCCCTCACAAAAGCCCTTGAACTGGGAGAGGGCAAAAGAATCAACATTTATACGGACAGCAGGTATGCCTTTGCCACTGCCCATGTGCACGGCGCTATCTATCAACAGCGGGGTCTGCTGACCTCAGGAGGAAAAGAGATCAAAAACAAAGAAGAGATCGTAGCCCTGCTGGAGGCCCTTCACTGACCGCTAAAAGTGAGTATTATACACTGCCCAGGTCACCAGAAAGGGGATTCCCCCATCGCAAAGGGAAACAACTGGGCCGATTCTGAAGCAAGGGCGGCAGCCAAAAGGCCTACACCTGTTCTGTTAGTTGACATCCCTAAGCTAGAAAAGCCCAAATTTAAATACTTTGTTGAGGACGTAGCGGTGATCTCAAGGGACTCTAACAACCACTTTGATCAGGAAAAAGGGCGCTGGTATGCAGCATCAGGCAAGCCTATCTTGCCACAAGAACAAGCACGCATCATGGTCAAACAGATGCATCAATGAACTCATCTGGGAGTAAATAAATTGGCCCAGACCACCCTAAAAACCAAATATCATATCATAGGGCTAAAACAATTAGCAGAACAGATAGTTAAAAGCTGTGTATCTTGTCAAAAAGTGAATGTCTGTAAAAATACAGCGGGACCTGGCAAGAGACTCAGAGGAGACAGACCAGGGGTAAATTAAAAAGTAGATTTTACTGAAGTCAAGCCAGGCAGATATGGTTACAAGTATCTCCTAGTTTTTATAGACACCTTCTCTGGATGGGTAGAAGCCTTCCCAACGAAACAAGAAACAGCCACTGTCGTGGTCAAGAAGATCCTAGAAGAAATCTTTCCACAGTTCGGGGTGCCCAAGGTAATCGGGTCCAACAATGGACCCGCCTTCATTGCCAAGGTAAGTCAGGGAGTGGCCAGACAACTAGGGGTCGATTGGAAATTACGTTGCATTTACAGACCCCAGAGTTCAGGACAGGTAGAAAGGATGAACAGGACTCTAAAAGAGACTCTGACTAAATTAACCATAGAGACTGGTGTGGACTGGGTGTTGCTCCTTCCCTTAGCCCTGTTCAGAGTTAGGAACACCCCCTCTCAGTTCAACCTAACCCCCTTTGAGATACTCTATGGTGCCCCTTCCCCCTTGACTTTACTGGGAGATGCTTTTGAACCCACTTGCCACAGTAACAGTGACTTATATGCCAGTTTAAAAGGACTTCAAGCAGTGCAGAAGGAAATCTGGATGCAGTTGGCAGCTGCTTACGAGCCCGGGACCCCTGAAGTTTCTCATCAGTTGCAGGTTGGGGACACAGTCTATGTCAGACGACATCATTCCCAGACCCTGGAGCCTCGCTGGAAAGGACCTTATTTAGTGCTTCTAACAACCCCAACAGCTGTAAAGGTAGATGGGATCTCTGCTTGGATCCATGCCTCGCACATGAAACCTGTGCCACCAGAGGACCAAGGACCGGGGAGCATCACCTGGAGAGTCCAGAGTGCTGCAGAGCACCCCTTAAGACTGAAAATAGTACGGACACCCTAACTGTTGTAAGATAAATACTCTCTTGTTTTCCTTATGTCTAACCATTCTCTTCCAGGGCGCCAAAACTTCCAGCCCACATGCTCCTAGAAAGTTAACTTGGTATGTTATAAATGGGGTAGGAAATACAATCTGGAACTCAATCAGCAAGGGACAAGTATTTCATGATTGAAATACGCACTAGAAGAAAAGGGGGGAGATTGTTATAAAAAAATGTAACTTTAACCTGCACTATTGCCTGTATAACTTTAGCCTGCACAAATTGTAACAGAAAAGTATGACTTTAACTTAACCTGCACAAATTGTTCCTGTAAGCACTTACTAAAAATGAAGAAAATATATCTAAAGGTATTTTAAGTGAAGCAGCTTTTTAGAGGCCAAAGCAGAACTAGGCACACATTCCAGGGGCCAGCTGGTCTCAAGGACTAACCAGCCCTCTTACCTTCAGGACACCTGGCAGAGCCCAAGTGATTAAAAAAATTGTACAGTCCCTTATCGGAGTGTTAGCCTGTTGAGCCTGACCATGAATAAAGTCTTTGTCCACAGAAAGTATAAAAACTCCAATGTAAAGGGGGGGGGGGGCACTTTTCCAAAAGGCAAAGTGACCCAGCATGCTGAAGTAAAAATCCTCTTGCCAGATTGCAGTGTCTCTTGTCTTGTGGTCTTTGTGAAGTGAGCCACCCCTGGCGTGGGATTTGTGCATAGTGCACAGATCTTACAGTTCCCCTATTTTAGAAGTAAGCAAAGGACAACAAATTAGTTCCAGTGCAGAGTTTAAGTAGTGGGGGTAGCTAATAATCCAACACAGAAGTGAAAGAAAACACAAAACACCCACTGATCAGAGACAAAGATCTGACATTAACCGGTAAAGGCCTAACACTACCAAAGAACACTTATAAAACCTAAAAGAGCTGGAAGCCCCCTGGACTCCTGAGCCAGGGTGGAGGGGGCTCAGGGCCTTAGCCACGCCCCTCCCCAACATCCACATCCAGCCCGGCGATGACCAAGACACCACCAGAAGTCCCTGGGGATCCCAAATGGTCGGGGAGGGGGTGCCAATGGCCTTAGCTACACACCCCGATGACTGCATCCAGCCCAGCAACAACCCAGCCTCCACAGAAGGTCCCCGGACCCCCAAGCTGGGGCAGAGGGGCTGCCAAGGGCCTCAGCCATGACACCCATGCCCACATCCAGCCCAACAACAACGAAGCCACCCCCAGAAATCCCCTAGGCTCCCGAATGGAGTAGGGGGATCCCAAAGGTCTCAACCATGCCCTCCCACCCTCTGCAACCAGGCCAGCAAAAGAGCTAGCCATGGGCCAGACCTGCCCCCCCACCTCCATTTCCCTACCCCCCTCCCACCTGCCCCTCCCACTGCTTAGCAACAACATCTTTGAATGTAAAATAATAATAAAAATAATAAATTAATTTTAAAAAAGAACAACACGGGGAGTATTAGTATGGTCCCTGGGCATGGATGACATGCAAATTAATGACAAATTCTGTGAGACTGTTGGGTGAGTAATCAAGTTGGTGTTATTGAGAACAGGGGCTTTTTTTTTGAGCAGGAAGAAAAGGAAAGGGAAAAGTGAGATTTTTGAGAGTAAGTAAAAAATTCTGTTGTCCTGAATATTAATTGGAAAATTTATTATAAACTCATAATGTAGTTTAAACATATATTTCCTAGCTTTGTCCACTAAAAATAATAATGGAAAGACTAATGACCAGCCCAGTAGAAATAAACACCACTCATACCCTGACTGAGGTCTCCAAATGGCATTTCCCACTAAAAAGAACCAGGGCTCTTTGGAGAAACAGTTGATGTTTTGTCTGGTACAGAAAGTATACAAGATAAGCCTGGAACACCTTGTCAGACCAGAAGGCAAGCAACAGGGCTGGCTGATCAGCTCACCTGGTTGGACTGCGCTGCTGATGACGCCATGGGCAAGGATTTCCAGCTGCTGCCAAAAAAAATTTAATTAAAAAAAATGAAAATAAATAAAAAGCAAACAACAAGGCTATCAAAGACAACCAGAATGATGTCAAAGGTCTCTAAAGCCAACTTGAAGAGGCTCTCACGTGGCCAAAGATGGGACAATTTGAACATCAGTAAGATAAGGCTACAGTGGAACTAAATGCATACATATCATTAAATCCCCAAATTTATCATTACACTAAACACAGTTCAAAACAAAACAAAACAAACCCTCACTGGTTAGCTTTCAGGAACACTAGTGAATCAACTGGTTACTTTTTAAAATTTGGAAATAAAGGTAAAGAATCAAACGTTTATCATGTGTTTCCTATATGAATTGCACTTCTGGGTAACCAAATCGTTCATAAGGGGAAGTTTCTCTTTGCAAAAGTTTTTCACCTACTAAATGAGAATGGAATGATGGAACAGCACCACTTTGCAATGATCATCAGTGGTTGCTAACATCATGGGACGTGCCTTCTGAGAGAAGAACTCAAGTCCACCTGTGAGGTAGTCTCACCCCATTCCCAGATTAAATCTGACCAAGACTCTGGATTCACAGGAGGACTGTGTTAAATGATACTATTGGCAAAATGCTAACTCTGGAAAACTCCACAGGGCAAACAATCTAATTTCTTCAGCAAATAAATTGCGGGGGGGAGGGAGAGAGATGCAGAATAGAAGGAGAACCTATACATTAAAACAAGACTTAAAGGGTTTACTGAGCATAATCTATGGAATTTTTCGAATCCTGATTCAAACAAGCTGCTAATAAAATTATGAGACAGGAAAAATAAAAAATAAAAATAAAAATCTGGGCCGGCCTGGTGGCACACTGCTACAGTGCGCCGCTTGGGAGTGCAGCGGCGCTCCCGCCGAGGGTTTGGATCCCACATACAGACTGGTTCCTGCTCACTGGCTGAGCGAGGGGCGGGCGCAGCACCGAGGGTTGCGATCCCGTTGCCGGTCCCGGTCCAGTACGGGCGCGACACTGAGGGTTGCGGTCCGTTGCCGGACACAAAAAAGACAAAAAGGAAAAATAAAAAATAAAAATAAAATTATGAGACAATTGAGACACACAAAGCCTCATACTTGGTGATATTAAAGAACTATTACTTATTGAGATTTCATCATGGGGTATTTTAAAAAATTCTTTTACAGCCACCTTGTCTCCCCTGCAGGAATGAGGGGGTGCCACGGCCCCAACCACACCCCCCTCCTGCCTCCTTCTCCCTCCCTATTTCCTTCCCCCTTCTCCTCTCCCCATACCAACTGCTCTGCAACATCTTAGAATGTAAAATATATATATATTAATAAATAAACTTGTAAAAAATAATAAATAAAATAATTCCTCTATTAGAAATGCATACTGAAATAGTTACAGATGAGATGTTTTATGTCTTGGTTCAGAACATTCCAGTGGAGGTGGGGAAGAGGAGGAAACAAGATTCCCCCAGAGTTCACGCTGGGTGATGGACATGGGGACTCCTTAAATCTTCCCTCTACTTTTGTGTATAAAATTTTCCACCATAAAAATTTTTTAAAGATGAAAACCTCCAGTTTGGGCAAGGATCTGGAGAAATGGTCTCTCTCATAGACTGTTGATGGGAGTACAAATTGGTACAGTTTTGGGGGGGCCGTTTAGCAGTATCTATCCAAATGTCAAGATACAGATATTTTGACCCAGGAATTCCACTTTGGGGAATGTAACCTAAAGAAATGCTCATAAGGCCATTCCGTACAACATTGTTGGTGATAGCAGGGAACCGCAAACAACTCCAATGTCTGTCAATAGGGGATATTTAAATAAATCCTTGTTAGTAATAGCAGGGAAACTCAAGCAACAATAATGTCCATCTCTGACAGATATTTAAAGAAATCATTGTTAATAGCAGCAGGGATAGCAAACACCAGCAATGTCTGTCAATAGGGGATACTTAAATAAATCATGGTACATGTATACAATGGGATGCTGAAGCAGAGTAAGGTTAGGCCTGGGAACCGAACTGACTCCTTTTTCCCTGCAGAGGACACTTGGTTACTTTTCCACTCCTCACTCATGAGACCCCTCAGGGCAAATGATTACCCCATGGGCTGTCGTGACAAAATAGACTGAGATAAGAGAGGAAACAGATATTTACTGAGTTGCAAAACCCCTCCCCAAGGCTTGTTTACTATAATTGTAAAAGTTACAGATTAACCTTAAGACCCCTTTAGGAATTCCCACCTGCGCAGGAAGCATCAAGGTGACTGCTACAATGACCCTCCTGGGGTGACAATGATGAACACCACTCCCTACTGAGCATGCACCCATGATGCAACCAGGAAGAACAGAACAGACCACCTCCAGTGACGCTGGCCTGCCACCCTTTAACTCCTTTCCCTATAAAAGACCCTGAACAGCTCCCCTCGGGGGGCTAGCTTTACTGTCACTGCCCCCTTTATGCATAAGTCTATTTCCTCTTTTAATAAAGCGTTGCTTGCTTTACTGTTGGGTACATTGTTCATTTCTATGACTTTGGAATCCAAGTGCCTAATTTAATCATTGGCAAAAAATTGGAAAGCTTTGGGCCCCGGAGAGGTCTCTAGCTGCAAGAAGCAAGTGGCCGCTGGGGCTCTTTTCCTCCCATGTCTCTGCTGTTGGTAGATCTCTCCTGGAGTCCCTGCCTAAATTCTGACAAGGCAATGCTTTATTTTCTTTACCTTTCTCTGATTTTCTGAGCCCTCTTCTGTTTGGTTGGATTGTATACACTTCTGTATAGGTGCACCCTGGAGGGCTCCCGGCTATGCTTTGCTTTTCTGATTTAAATCTAGTTGATACTTTTCTTTATGCTGAAAACAGTGGGGAGAACTGCTTTTATCAATTACTGATAATGGAATAGGTTGGCCCCGCCCATTAGGACTAGGCTAAACTGGACCCCACTGCTCCTCTTTTCTCTTTTGTTTGTTTGCTTGGTTGGACATTTTGTTGAGTACAAGTAATCTGAATAAAACTTCCAATCCTTGCATCAACTTTTGGACTTTCAGGTCATTTGTTTAATGTGAGAGGGCAAGCTGAACCTGGCCTGTCAGTAACAATGCCAAGCTATTAGAAAAAATGAGGAAGATCTACATTTATGGTATAATGAAAAATAAATATTTGTTTTTTGTCCTTAGTTCCTGGCACAGAATTCCTAAAACCCTTGGAATTTACTGCCTATTGTATGATAATGAGATTAATCATGGTGGGGGGAGGGGTGATACTTAGCTTCAGGATGGGGGCTGGTGGCCAGAAAAACCAACTAGATCAGAGGGTTAGACCTTTCAGGGACCCCATCCCCATCTCTCCACAGCTACACCTCCAGAGAGGAGAGAGGGCTGGAGATTGAGTACAATCACCAATGGCCAATGATTTAATCAGTCATGCCTACATAATGAAACCACCATAAAAACCCCTAAACCAGGGGGTTCAGAGAGCTTCCGAGTTGCTGAATGCATCCACATGTCAGGAGGGTGGCACGCCCAACTTCAAGGGGACAGAGCTGCTGTGCTTGGGACCCTTCAAGACCTTACCTATGTATTTCCTTATCTGGCCATTCACTTGTATCCTTTGTAATAAACTGTAATTGTAAGCATAGTGTTTTCCTGTGTTCTGTGAGTCATTCTAGTGAGGAAGGAGGGGGGAACCAGGAATTTGTAGTCTGCAGAGCAGAACTGTGGGTATCCTGTGCACACCATTTGCAGCTGTCTTGTGGGAATGCGCCCTTGAAGTAATGCCCTTTTTCAGAGAGCAGGCAGGGCTGACACCATTTAAGATAACCCCTCCATTTTGTGAAAGTTTAGGCAGGAATGTGGGGGTGGGATGGGAGGGGCCATGCTAACTGCAAAATTAGCTTATGTACTGTTGGCTTGCTTGCATTGGCTAATAACTCCCAGCGCAGTGATTGGGTGACCAAGTTGCCGAGTTGCCAAGTTGCCGCGCTTGCAGCTTTAGAAATCAAAAGAAAAAATGGCTCGGGGCCACACTCTGAATTGGCTGGTGTGGTCCCAGCTGCTGGAAATACAGTTTTTTTTCCCTTTTTTCATATTGGTCTCCGAGGGTGATTTCTCCTGACACCTAAAACACCTTTAACCTGTGGGATCTGAGCTAAGTGTGAGAAGTGAGTGTCAGAACTGAATTGAATTGTTGGACACCCAGCTGGTGTTGAAGAATTGGAAAATTGGTTGGTGTCAGGAAAAAAACCACCCAGTATGTATTGTCATAGAAAAATCTCCAAGACTTATCTTCGATATTAAAAAAAAAAAGCAAGTTCTAATTTATTGGATAGAAGATGATTTTATTATTGTAAAACAAAACAAAATTATTCTCAGTTCATTTTTTCATCCAACAAGTACTTCATGTGCACCAACTGTGTGCCAGGGTGCTGTGCTAGGCATTAATGGATCTTGGAAGTGACTGGTGCCATTTTGCACACAATAAGCACAAATAGCTGCCAGCCTTCCCCTTACGAGAAACCTCATGGTTTCTGAGAAATAGAAACTCCTCTACTTCTGCATGGGTGCAAACTTCCACCTGATTGCATCGCCAGCCTTATCTTCCACACCAGCACCAGACCCCTCCCTGACTACATCAGCCTTCCCTTCAGCCTATATAAGCTCTCCTACCCCCATGCCTGGGGCTGTCCTCCATTTTGAGCACAGCCCAGCAGATTTTCTTCCTTTAATAAAGCTTGATCGGTACCTGGTGTTTTGGCTCACTTTCTTTCAGGCATATGTACAAATGCAAATACATTTTAAAGGCTCCAGATGGAAACCCACCAAACTGGACAAAGTTACCCCCAGGGAGAGGTGCCAGACTAGGAAGAGATGTTCATTTCTTATTTTATATGATTCTGGATTCTTCAAATTTTCTTTAACAAGGTCTTATTGCTTTTGTAATTTAGGAAATGTAAAAAATAGAAGAAGAAACCTAGGTCATGGGTTCGGATCCCCTTACTGACCAGCAGCCAAAAAAAAAAAAAATAGAAGATGCCCATGAAACCTTTTCTTGCTTGTTCCTAGAAAGAGCGGTGTGAAATCAGCAGAACCCTGCAGTAGAGGAGGAAACCAATACCATTCTGCACTCTCTCTTATAAGAAGGAAGAGATGTGGGAACACAGGCCCTGCTGGCACCCATCCTGATGGAGGGTCTGATCCCTTGGGGGCTCTGTTTGTCCTCAAAGACCGTCCCTTCATGGCTCCTTCTGTTTCACATAACCCGACTTCACAGGAGGGATCTCAGATTCTGAAACCATTTCCCAGACCTTGAACCGGAACTCTCCACCCTAGAACCGTGAGAAGCAAAGGATGAAATGCTGCTCTGGCCTCACCCATGGGCAGCAGGAGGAAGAAGAGCCTGGGGTGGGGAGGGGTGGGCACAATGCCCACTTGCCTACAGGGGAACCTTCACGGCCTGGACCAGCCCATCTGGCCCCTCTGAACCCCTGCTGGTCAGACAAAGGAATGGAAGGATTGGAATATTGGTAACAGGGGAAAGAGGTTATCCAACATGTTGAACTATTTGGCCATGGAGCTTAACAAGACACCCAGATTTTACCAGTAATTAGAAAATGTCTTATGTACCTCCTGATAGGAAGCAATTAGACAAATCCAGATTATGCAGGATTGTCCCGACCCACGGGATATTCAACGCAGACCCTGGAGGGGGGAGTGGGAATTGGAT
>NW_007726679.1:607300-607664 GCF_000696425.1 Galeopterus variegatus | reverse complement strand
TTTTTTCCTTTTATGAAAGTATATTTATGCCAATATCATATAAGATCGAATTTAGTTCTTGGAACTATCTGGAAATGTCATTGGACACTGGACAGTAAATAACCCAAATAACATGATGTCAGAAAAAATAAAAATCAAGGCAGCATTCTAATGATAAGAGCTTTAAAAAAGTGATGTCTGTTTAAGGAAAATAGACTCTTTTGTTACATTTAGGAGTGACTAAATTAGAAAAAGAAAACAGGATTTCAAAAGGAAGTTATTGCTTTAATATTTTTCATGTAAATATGTATTATTAGAGTATCAACAGGAAAGCTTTTGAAGAAAAGAATAACAATGACAATAATGATTATAATATCTTGTATAG
>NW_007726679.1:599171-605500 GCF_000696425.1 Galeopterus variegatus | reverse complement strand
CCCCTTTTTCTATTCCCCTTTTTAGGCTCAGTGTGGGGAAGGGGGAGAGATTTGCCTCAGCAGGGAAGATTCTTTTTTATTGCCCTCTCACCCAATTTGTAATGTTGTTTCTAAGAGAAATGCATCTGAACCTTATGCCAATTAGTAAACATATTTATTGAAACAAAATTCACTTACAGTGTTAATTTAAAAAATGAAGATTTAGAAACCAAACATTGAGGGGCGTGTGGAACTGATTTATGGTTTAGAAAGACCAATCTGGCTGCCCTGAGAGTACAAGCAGGAAACCAAATGAGCAGAATCTAGGCTTCAGCATGAGGGGCAGGGAAGGGAAAATGAAGTTTGAAACCAAAGGCCACACACCATCTCTGTCCCATATTGGGAAGGCTACATCTTTGAGTGATTAATGCTGTCTGGGCTTATTTATTAGGTGAGTGGTGGGGTGGCTGGAGGTGTTTTTTGCTGCATAAAACAGGAAGCACCTGTCTTGGCATCCAGCAGCCTTGGCTGATCAGGCACAAGAATTCCAGTATGGTTTTATGACTATCTACTTGTCATTTCAGTAGAAGTGAGGTCTGCAGTGGGCTAAATGGCTAGGTTAGGGTTCTTAAGTAGTTTGAAGACTTAGGTATAGATCTGCTAAGTGAATACTGTTCACAACTGCAGCTAAGCAAGTTAAAGTTCTTATCAAGGATGCAGAATAGTGTCTGAACACATCGATGTATTCTGAGATCTGAATTAAAGTGCTACATAAATTCACCTCAAGGTTTTTGTATGTATTTACTATAAATTAATAATTGATTTTAAAGTTTCCAGTTCATAAGAATTGGGAAATTTATCTGTGTATTTAATCATCTGTCAGTGTCTATCTTCTATGATATCTTGCCACCAGGAGAAAATAATATTAATATTCATATTAATAGTTGCAGCCCCTTTCTGCCCAGATTAGTAGGAATTCCAGTGTTTCTTTGGGATTCTACCCTTTTGAAGTTTCTTGGTGTCCCTTCCTATTAACATATCTCAGTGGAGACCATCTCATTGCATTAGTGAAACTGTACTAACAGCTCTAATTGCTCTAAAGGGAAAGGGTCAGGAACTCCATCACATTCTGTCCTAAATGCTCCTTGGCTCTGAGTGGCAGAAGTATAAGACGGGCAGCTTTGTCAAGGCACAGTAAGATTCTGTGACATCCTTCCTTTAGAGCATTAACTGCCTAGTTGCTTTATGTTTATGAAACTAACAGGGGCCACTCTAGAGCTTCTTTCCAGAAGAAAAATATCCTAGTCTAAAAGGAGACCTGCTGTCTCTATTTTTAAACAAAGGAGTAGCTGACTATTTTTAAATAGCAGCTAAAAAATGATTTAAAAATTTTGGCTAACTGGAGATTTTGTGAGTACAGATACATACAACACACAAATACATGTTATGCATGTGTCTCATATCTATACATATACATATAACATACCATAATTTCTAATTATATTACTAGGTAGTATTGAACAGAAGTTTTTAATTGTTCACAGTTTGAATTTAGATTAATTCTTAAATGTGGGATGTACATTTGATAAAAGAACTCACCCATATTCATGTACAAGTATATTCATCAGTTAAATATATCTTTGACTTATGTGACATGAATAGTTAAAAAATATTATATATATATAAATATATTAATTTGCATCTTTATATTTAATTATAGAAATATTTATAGTAATTTAATTCTTATATTAGCTAAATTATTAAAGATAAAAAGCATAATTACTCTAAATTACCTTATCTTTTCAATTTAGCTGCATTATAGAACAAATAGTATCTTTCCCTTCATAAAGAAATATATTAGTGGACTAAAATGATAAAAACAGATTTCTATTATCTTATTTGTAAACTGTAATTTCTGAAGACCAATTTAAGGTACATTGTCTCTTCAAATGACATTAAATTAGACCTCAGTCATCTGTTTCCTGTCACTTTCTATTAGTTGTATTTGTTCATCAACCCTTGAGGGAAATCAGAGCCCATGTGGCTCTCTCTGATCTGCATAATGCTCATGAGGGCGTGGTCAGGAGGCACCTCCCCTCCCCACTGCACTGATGTTTTTACCCAATCTCAGGCCCACGGTTAATCCCATTGGATGCTGCCCCAGTGAAGCAGAATGAATATGACTCTTAAAAAAGTAATTTTAAAATTAAAATTCACAATTTTAAATGTTTAAATTTTTTACATCGTACATTTTGAAACGAATTGTTGTTTATTATTTTATGCCTCATCAACAAAGTTTCTTAAAGTATTAACTACTGTTCCAGGATTTTCACCTCAGTAAATTCATGTGCAAATGGCTTTATTTTGTAATAGTCTGGGGGATTATATATGCATAGATTTCTAATTACGGAGATATGTTGTTTGCAACAGTAGAACAGAAAGAATCAAGGCCCCATGTGGTCCCCTGTTCCCTCTATTTTGATGAAAATAACTCTTCTTTCTCACAATGAATTAATGTTTTTCATCTTTTCTTTTAATGTAGGAATTACCCCATAAGAGAATAAATGATTTTCTGTAAAATTATGGAAATTTGTAAAGTATGAAATGGTAGTCTCCCCCACCAAACCCATTTTCTAGAGATAACTGCTGTTAATAACATTTTCTAGGCATATTCATATATATGTATGTATATACACAGAGAGATATGTGTATATGTGTGTGTATGTATGCATATATATATATATACACACAGAAATATAAATGCATATTTTTTCCTTTAGCATGTAGTATTCTGTAACTTGCTTTATTGTTTACTATACCATAGACCTCTTTCTATGTCAGTACATAGAAAGTGACCCTTTTAATGCCCATATTCCATTGTGTTAACCTTTGATGTAATAACTCCACCTATAGATGTTAAACCAACTGATAGACTTATGAGCCAGGTAGGAATTAAAATCTAGTCTCCACTTTACTATTGATTAATCTAAATTCGAGAAGATGGTTTTGACATGAAGCTAATATAGCCCCTGAATTGAACTTTTCTACCCAGCCAGGGGTGAAGTGACTGAACAACTCTACATCTTCCTTGGAGGAAAGCAAATCACTGCTTTGGCAGAGAAGGAGAAGCCTGCCAACCAGAGAGAAAGAGAGAGATGGAGATGGAGGAGGGGGGAGAGAGAAGGGAGGGGAGGAAGAGACTGGGTTCTATGTAGGTAGTGACCTTACACAGTTGCACCAATGAATATGTCTGTGTCCTGATCACCTGGTGAAGAAGAACCAGAGAGGGGCAGAAAGAAAGACTGAAACTTCTTTCTGAGAGGGCAGAGGCATTCAGAAGGGTTCTTTCTTCAAATGGTGCAGGTTTATCATATCTTACATAATAGTTATATATAGCTAATGGTGGACATTAAGGTTGCTTCCAATTTCCATTACAACGAGCAGTGCTGTGCTGCAGTTAACACATAGTTTTTCATTCTGCTGGTAATACTGACTGCGGACTCCTAGAATTAGAATTATTAGAACAAATAATATGCAGATTTAATTTTTCTCCAGATATTGCCTAATAGCTCAAAAAGAATGTTGTATCCAAAGATGAATTAATGTGCCATTTTCTTGCATCCCCTCTTTTATTTACTCACATCAGCCTGATAGATTGAAAAATTATCTAATTTAAAAAATCAATTGGTTGATTATTAGTGAAGTTAAATATATATGTGTTTATTGGTCACTTGTATTTTTTTGTAATTTGCCCATTCTTATCTTTGTCCAGTTAGCTATGTTCAGCTTTCTCTTATTGAGCTGTAAACATTCTTTGTGGGTTAAGAGAATTTAAATTACTTGTCGTATAGAAATGTAATACATTTCTCCCTAAGTTGTCATTTGTCTTTTAAATTTTCTAGTGTTTTTTGACATGTAGTAGTTAAATTTCTATTTAATCACCTCTGTCACTTTTTAAAAATAGTTTCTTGAGTTTTTTTTATCATGCTAAGCATAATGTTCACATTTTAAGAGTATATTTTCCTGTAGTGTTTTTATTTTTTAATTCTTTAATTCATATGGAATTTATTTTTGTAGTTTTTCCAGAATGTAAAAGTTTGTAGTTTACTACTGTAAAAATTAATTCATTTACTTATGTTGTAGAACTTTTAAAAGTATTACTTGGGCCGGCCCGGTGGCGCACTGGAGAGTGCACCACTTGGAAGCGCGGCAGCGCTCCTGCTGAGGGTTCGGATCCCATGTGGAGACCGGTTCCCGCTCACTGGCTGAGCACGGTGCGGGCGCGACACCGAGGGTTGCGATCCCGTTACCGGTCAGTAAAAAAAGACAAAAAGGAAAAAAAAAAAGTATTACTTAACTGCACTTAGCTTTCTTTTTTAAGCGCGTAAATGAATTTCCCTGGAGGTTTAGCTATTCCATGACACCTTATATTGAATTTAACCTAGGACTGCCTAGAGATTCCACATTATGAATTCTTGTAGCAGAAAATACAAAAAGGAAAACTGCACCATTAACGGCTTTTATGCAGGAGACCTCTAAAATACTGAAAGTGATTATTTTATTTGGAGTTTTTCTGATTAAAGAACAAAGTATCTAGGCATGTCTGTTAAGTTATTAACTCATGTAATCTTGATCTAGGAAGCATGTTTGATTCATCTCATATTGAAATTAACTCTCAAATTATGAGGCCTCACGATTTAAGTGAGGATGTGGGATAGGGAGATGAAGGAAGTAATTAAAAAACAATCCAGGTAGCAGGGATGTGGATAGTAGCCATTCATTTTGGGGATGCAATTGTGTGTATATAAATATTTGTTTCTGATAAATTTCTATATTTGTGAACAAATAGAAGAATGAGTAAATCCTAGTCTAGTCAGTTGAGACATCATATATTCTTTATCATAATTGCTATTACGCATTGGTAGATTTTTATTGTTAAGACAGTTTGAATAATGTCCTGTGAGAAATATAAAAGCTAGAGCATATAAGGACAGTCTGGCTTTGATCCCCAAGCTCAGTCTGATTGATAAAGATCAACTCTTGAATATGCCCATTGAGACATCGAGGATGATCATCTATAGATGAGAACAATTCCTTTGTCTAAAGTTTAAAAGCCATAAATTTTTCTGAAGTAGCTCATGGACCAACCAAGCAAATTAAGCCTCTTGGAAAATAGACCTCTTGAGAATTTATGCAACTTGCCTGCCTAGGGCAAAGGAACAGATTCCAGGGGAGTAGAGATATTTATCCACGCATAGATTCAGGGAGGCAGTAGAATCCAGAGGTTGAGTCAAACTTCCTGGGTTCAAATCCCCACTCTTTCTCTTACAGTGTGACTGTGAATAAGACCCCCTCTTTGTACTTCAAGGTTTTATTTATTGTATTAAGATGTCTATAGGGTTCTGTGACTATTAATGAGTTAATATATGAAAAGGACTGGGAACAGTGCTTGGCCCATTTTGAGCTCCGCAATAGGAACTCAATAAATGCTGACTGTTAGTCATCCAATTAACAAGCATTCTTCTGGTACCTACTTTGGGCCTCACACAGGGGTGTAGTATCTCACTGGAATGGAAAACAATTGGTGGTGAGTGACATAGAGTGTCTTCAGCCATGTAAAAGGATCTGCTACTGAAGAAACCCCTTCTGTTTGCTTTGGGTCATTCAAGGAAAGCAGAGGAAGTCAGGGACTTTTGACAGCCTGAGGAACAGGCACACCAATTCCTTGCATATAATTGAAGGATGATTGACTTTTGGTTAGAAATATGTGGACATGAGTGTGTGGAGAGACTAAAATTTTTTGAGCACCACTTTGTGGCAGACACTGATAGACATTCATATTTGCTCATTCATTAATAATGAAAGTGAAAGGAGGAAAAAATGACTCCACTTATTGCTAGGCTAACCCCTTTATTTGTTTTCTCCAGTCCCACCTCATCTCATTGTCTATGGTGGACTGACCTTCCCTCTCTTTGTACTTTCCTGTATCTCTATGCTTTGGCCTCTGTCCCCTTCATGCTTATTCCTCTGTCCTAGAAGAGGTCTTTCCACGATTGTGCTGTTCTCTCAACATGCCTTCCCAGCATTCCCCTTTTATGCTGAATGACTCAGAAGAGGAATTTTTATTCTTGGCCTTATATTTCTTACTACCTAGTCATTGCTCAACCTCTTAACTGGTTTTTGCCTCAATCAGACTGTTCAAACTCTTGTCTCAATCAGCTCTGACTAAAATCTGGTATGTGATAGCTGTCCTTCTGAGATATGTTCCAGGACTTTTGATTTCATTTGAGTTTATTCTTTAATCTTTTTAATACAGTTAACTTGTTTTTTTTTTTTTTTGTCTTTTGTCT